>NW_026688282.1:0-110737 GCF_030445035.2 Dasypus novemcinctus | reverse complement strand
TAACCGATGATATAGCAGCTAACTCTTTAAACCTAAATGAAACAACACGGCACATATGATTTATTTCTGAGAACTAAGCATTGTGCGCAGAGATTTTTTTTTTTCATTTTTTATTTTTTATTGACTTTGTAATAATATTACATTAAAAATATATATGTGAGGTCCCATTCAACCCCACCCTCCCACCCCCCCTCTCCCCCCCCCCCAACAACACTCGTTCCCATCATCATGACACATCCATTGGATTTGGTAAGTACATCTTTGGGCACCTCTGCACCTCATATACATTGGTTCACATCATGGCCCATACGCTCCTCTATTCCATCATGTAGGCCTGTGAGGATTTACAATGTCCGGTGATTACCTCTGAAGCACCATCCAGGGCAGCTCCATGTCCCGAAGACGCCTCCACCTCTCATCTCTTCCTGCCTTTCCCCATACCCTTTGTCCATTATGTCCACTTTTCCCAATCCAATGCCACCTCTTCTATGTGGACACTGGATTGGTTGTGTCCATTGCACCTTTATGTCAAGAGGAGGCTCAGATTCCACCTGGATGCTGGATGCAATCCTCCCATTTTCAGTTGTAATCACTCTAGGCTCCATGGTGTGGTGGTTGTCCTTCTTCACCTCCATCTTAGCTGAGTGTGGTAAGTCCAATAAATCAGATTGTAGGTGCTGGAGTCTGTTGAGCTCAGGATCTGGCTATCACATTGTCAGTCCAGAGATTCAAATCCCCTAAATATATCTTAAACCCCAACATTACCTGCACCTCCAGCACATTAGCATGGAAGTCTTATGAAGGGAGATCCATCTGAGTCCAGATTCATCACACATAAACACCATTTCCAAAGAGGGGCCATCTGCCCTGGTAGTTAACCCCATCGGCCATGACCATAACTCCCATGGGTCTCTTTAGCCCTCAAAGGAACCAATATCTGGGGGTTGTATCTGCTTTATCTGTCTCTCTGACTCTGCTCAGTTGTGCATGAGGGCAAACCTTCTGCCAGCCTCCAGACTCTTTTTTAGAAACTCGTTAGCCATATAAACTCATTTCTCCTTTCCATTTCCCCTTACTTTAGGTCAAACAGCATTTTAAAGTCATGGTATTTTATGTAGACATGGATATTCTGCTGATCCGCATTGAACCTTCCGTATAAGGTCATTTTCCAGTTGCATCATCAGTTGGTAGTTGATAGTGGTCCCTCGTTGCCAGGGAGGCTCATCCCGGGTGTCATGTCCCACGCTGGGGGGAAGGCATTGCATTTACATGCTGAGTTTGGCTTCGAGACTGTGTGTGGCAGAGATTTTGTGGCTATCTCCTTTCCTTCATTTTTTGTGCTGACATTCCTATCTCTAAACCTAGCATTTACACTATAGGAAAACATAACCGGGGGGTATAGCAGCTAACTCTTCAAACCTAAATGAAACAACATGGCTCATATGATTTCCTTCTGTGAAGTAAGCATTTTGTGCAGAGATTTTGCAGCTATCTCCTTTCCTTCAGTTTTTGGGCTAACATACCTATCTCAAAAACTAACATTTCCTATATAGGAAAGCATAACTGAGGTTATAGAAGCTAACTCTTTAAACCTAAATGAAACAACATGGCACATATAATTTACTTCGGAGAAGTAAGCATTGTGTGCAGACATTTTGCAGCTATCTCCTTTCCTTCAGTTTTTGTGCTAACATTCCTATCTCTAAACCAAGCATTTACACTATATGAAAGCATAACCGGGGTTATAGCAGCTCACTCTTTAAACCTACTGAAAAAGTATGAAACATATGATTTACTTCTGAGAACTAAGCATTGTGTGCATAGATTTTGCAGCTATCTCCTTTCTTTTATTTTTTTTGCTAACATTCCTATCTCTAAACCTAGCATACACACTATAGGAAAGCATAACTGGGGGTAGAGGAGCTAACTCTATAAACCTACTTGAAAGAGGATGTCACATGTGGTTTACTTTAGAGAACTACGCATTGATTGCAGAGATTTTTGGTCATCTCTTTTCCTTTAGTTTTTGTGCTAACATTCCTTTCTCTAACTCTAGCCCTTTACACTATAGGAAAGCATTATCGGGTGTATAGAAGCTAACTCTTTAAACCTACCTGAAAATGCATGGTACATATGATTTACTTCTGAGAACTAAGCAATGTGTGAAGAGATTTTGCATCTATCTCCTTTTCTTCAGATTTTCTGCTAACATTCCTATCTCTAAAACTTAATTTACACTGTAGGTAAGAATTACCTTCGGTAGAGCACCTAGCTCTTTAAACGTACCTGAAAAAGCATGGTACATATGATTTATTTATGAGAACTAAGCATTGTGTGCAGAGATTTTGTACCTATTTACTTTCCTTCAGTTTTTGTGCTAACATTCCTATCTGTAAAACTAGCATTTCTATATAGGAAATCATCAGCGATGGTATGGCAGCTAACTCTTTAAACCTAAATGAGCAAACATGGCACATATGATTTATTTCTGAGAACTAAACATTGTGTGCAGAGGTTTTGCAGCTATCTCCTTTCCTTCAGTGTTGGTGCTAACATTCTTATCCTTATTCTAGCATTTACTATATAGGAAAGCATGACCGAGGGTATAGCAGCTAACTCTTTAAACATAAATGAAACAACATGGCACATATGTTTTACCTCTGAGAAGTAAGCATTGTGTGCAGAGATTTTGCAACTATATCCTTTGCTTCAGTTTTTGTGCTAACGTTCTTATCTCTAAAACTAGCATTTACTATATAGGAAAACATAACGGAGGGTATAGCAGCTAACTCTTTAAATCTAAATGAAACACCATGGCACATATGATTTACTTCTGACAACTAAGCATTGTGTTCAGAGATTTTGCAGGTATCTCCTTTCCTTCAGATTTTGTCCTTACGTTCCTATCCCTACAACTAGCATTTCCTATATAAGAAAGCATAACCAAGGGAATAGGGGAATAGCAGCTAACATTTTAAATCTACTTGAAAGAGGATGTGACATGTGCTTTACTTCAGGGAATTAAGCATTGAGTGCAGAGATTTTGCAGCTATCTCCTTTCCTTCAGTTTTTGTTCTTACATTCCTATCTCTAAAACTATCATTTACACTATAGGAATGCATAACCGTGGGTATAGCAGCTAACTCTTTAAACTAAATGAAAAAACATGGCACATATGATTTACTTCTGAGAACTAAGCATTGTGTGCAGAGATTTTGCAGCTATCTCCATTCCTTCAGTTTTTGTGCAAACATTCCTATCTCTAAACCTAGCATTTCCTATACAGGAAAGCATAAATGAGGGTATAGCAGCTAACTCTTTAAAGCTAAATGAAACAACATGGCACATATGATATACATCTGAGAACTAAGCATTGTGTGCAGAGATTATGCAGCTATCTACTTTCCTTCAGTTTTTGTGCTAACATTCCTATCTCTAAAACTAACATTTACACTACAGGAAAGCATAAACTGGAGTATAGCAGCTAACTCTTTAAACCTAAATGAAACAGCATGGCATATATGATTTCCTTCTGAGAACTAAGGATTGTGTGCATAGATTTTGCAGATATCTCCTTTCCTTCAGGTTTCTGCTAACATTCCTATCTGTAAAACTAGCATTTCCTATATAGGAAATCATAATCGAGGGTATAACAGCTAACTCTTTAAACCTAAATGAAACTACATGGCACATATGATTTACTTCTGAGAACTAAGCATTGTGTTCAGAGATTTTGCAGCTATCTCCTTTCCTTCAGTTTTTGTGGTAACATTCCTATCTCTAAAACTAGCATGTACACTATAGGAAAGCATTACCCGGGGTATAGCAGCTAACTCTTTAAAACGACATGAAACAACATGGCACATATGATTTACTTCCAAGAACTAAGCATTGTGTGCAGAGATTTTGCAGCTCCCTCCTTTCCTTCAGTTTTTGTGCTAACATTCCTACCTCTAAAAGTAGCATTTCCTATAGAGGAAAGCATAACCGAGGGTATGGCAGCTAACTATTTAAACCTAAATGAAACAACATGGCACATATGATTTACTTCTGAGAACTAAGCATTGTGTGCATAGATTTTGCAGCTATCTCCTTTCCTTCAGTTTTAGTGCTAACATTCTTATCTGTAAAACTTGCATTTACTATATAGGAGAACATAACTGAGGTTATAGCAGCTAACTCTTTGAACCTAAATGAAACAACATGGCACTTAGGATTTACTTCTAAGAAATAAGCACTGTGTGCACGGATTTTGCAGCTATCTCCTTTCCTTCAGTTTTTGTGCTATCATTCCCATCTCTAAACCTAGTATTTACTATATAGGAAAGCATAACCGAGGGGATAGCAGCTAAGTCTTTAAACCTACTTTAAAGAGGATGTCACATGTGCTTTACCTTTCGGAACTAAGCTTTGAGTGCCGGAATTTTGTGGCTATCTCCTTTCCTTCTGGTTTTGTGGTAACATTCCTATCTTGAAAACTAGCATTTACACTATAGGAAAGCATAACCGGGAGTATAGCAGCTAACTCTTTAAACCTACCTGAGAAAGCATGGAACATATGATTTACTTCTGAGAAATAAGCATTGTGTGCAGAGATTTTGCAGCTATCTCCTTTACTTCAGTTTTTGTGCTAACATTTTATCTGTAAAACTTGCATTTACTATATAGGAGAACATAACCGAGGGTATAGGACCTAACTCTTTAAACCTTAATGAAACAACATGGCACATATGATTTACTTCTGAGAGGTAAGCATTGTGTGCAGAGATTTTGCAGCTATCTCCTTTACTTCAGTTTTTGTGCTTACATTCCTATCTCTAAAAGTAGCATTTACACTATAGGAAAGCATAACCGTGGGTATAGCAGCTAACTCTTTAAAACTAAATGAAACAACATGGTACATATGATTTACTTCTGAGAACTAAGCATTGTGTGCAAAGATTTTGCAGGTTTCTCCTTTCCTTCAGTTTTTGTGCTAACATTCCAATTCCTAAAACTAGCATTTCCTATTTAGGAAAGCATAACCGAGGGTATGCCAGCTAACTCTTTAAACCTAAATGAAACAACATGGCAGATATGATTTACTTCTGAGAACTACACAATTGCTGCATAGATTTTGCAGCTATCTCCTATCTTTCAGTTTTTGTGCTAACATTCCTATCTCTAAAACCAGCATTTCCTATATAGGAAAGGATAAGTGATGGTATAGCAGCTAACTCTTTAAACCGACTTGAAAGTTGATGTCACATGTGATTTACTTTAGGGAACTCAGCATTGAATGCAGAGATTTTGTGGCTATCTCTTTTCCTTCAGTTTTTGTGCTAAATTTCCTATCTCTAAAACTAGCGTTTACACTATAGGAAAACATAACCGGGGGTATAGCAGCTAACTCTTTAAACGTACCTGAAAAAGCAAGGTACATCTGATTTACTTCTGAGATCTAAGCGTTGTGTGCAGAGATTTTGCAACTATCCCCTTTTCTTCAGTTTTTAGGCTAACATTCCTATCTCTAAAGCTGGCATTTCCTATATAGGAAAGCATAACTGAGGTATAGCAGTTAACTATTTACATCTAAATCAAACAACATGGCACATATGATTTACTTCTGAGAAGTAAGCATTGTGTGAAGAGATTTTGAATCTATCTCCTCTCCTTCAGTTTTTGTGCTACCCTTCCTATCTCTAATACTAGCATTTCATATATAGGAATATATAGCGGAGGGTATAGCAGCTAACTGTTTAAACCTTCCTGAAACAGGATATTACACGTGCTTTACTTTAGGGAACTAAGCATTGAGTGCAGAGATTTTGTGGCTTTCTTTCTCCTTTCCTTCAGGTTTTGTGCTAACATTCCTATCTCTAAAGCTAGCATTTACACTTTAGGAAAGCTTAACAGGGCGTATATCACCTAACTCTTTAAACCTACATGGAAATGTACTGTACATATCATTTACTTCTGAGAAATAAGCATTGTGTGCAGAGATTTTGCAGCTATCTCCTTTCCTTCAGTTTTTGGTCTAACATTCCTATCCCTAAAACTAGCATTTCCCATATAGGAAAGCATAACCGAGGGTATACCAGCTAACTCTTTAAACATAAATGAAACAACATGGAACATATGATTTCCTTCTGAGAACTAAGCATTGTGTGCAGACATTTTGCAGCTATCTCCTTTCCTTCAGTTTTTCTAACATCACTATCTCTAAAACAAGCATTTATTCTAAAGGAAAGCATAACCGAAGGTTTAGCAGCTATCTCCTTGAACCTAAATGAAACAATTAGGCACATATGATTTACTTCTGAGAACTAAGCATTGAAGGCAGAGATTTTGCAGCTATCTCCTTCCTTCAGTTTTTGTGCTAACATTCTTATCCCTCAAACGAGCATTTATTATATAGGAAAGCTTAACCGAGGGTATAGTATCTAACTCTTTAAACCTAAATGAAACACCATGGCACATATGATTTACTTCTGAGAACTGAGCATTGTGTGCGGACATTTTGCAGGTATCTCCTTTCCTTCAGTTTACGTGGTAACATTCATATCTCTAAAACTAGCATTTACTATATACGAAAGCATAACCGAGGGTATAGCAGCTAATTTTAAACCTACTTGAAAGAGGATGTCACATGTGCTTTACTTTAGGGATTTAAGCATTGAGTGCAGAGACTTTGTGGCTATCTCCATTCATTCAGTTTTTCTGCTAACATTCCAATCTATAAAACTAGCATTTACACTATAGGAAAGCATAACCGGGGGTATAGCAGCTAACTCTTTAAACCTAAATGAAACAACATGGCTCATATGATTTCCTTCTGTGAAGTAAGCATTTTGTGCAGAGATTTTGCAGCTATCTCCTTTCCTTCAGTTTTTGGGCTAACATACCTATCTCAAAAACTAACATTTCCTATATAGGAAAGCATAACTGAGGTTATAGAAGCTAACTCTTTAAACCTAAATGAAACAACATGGCACATATAATTTACTTCGGAGAAGTAAGCATTGTGTGCAGACATTTTGCAGCTATCTCCTTTCCTTCAGTTTTTGTGCTAACATTCCTATCTCTAAACCAAGCATTTACACTATATGAAAGCATAACCGGGGTTATAGCAGCTCACTCTTTAAACCTACTGAAAAAGTATGAAACATATGATTTACTTCTGAGAACTAAGCATTGTGTGCATAGATTTTGCAGCTATCTCCTTTCTTTTATTTTTTTTGCTAACATTCCTATCTCTAAACCTAGCATACACACTATAGGAAAGCATAACTGGGGGTAGAGGAGCTAACTCTATAAACCTACTTGAAAGAGGATGTCACATGTGGTTTACTTTAGAGAACTACGCATTGATTGCAGAGATTTTTGGTCATCTCTTTTCCTTTAGTTTTTGTGCTAACATTCCTTTCTCTAAAACTAGCCTTTACACTATAGGAAAGCATTATCGGGTGTATAGAAGCTAACTCTTTAAACCTACCTGAAAATGCATGGTACATATGATTTACTTCTGAGAACTAAGCAATGTGTGAAGAGATTTTGCATCTATCTCCTTTTCTTCAGATTTTCTGCTAACATTCCTATCTCTAAAACTTAATTTACACTGTAGGTAAGAATTACCTTCGGTAGAGCACCTAGCTCTTTAAACGTACCTGAAAAAGCATGGTACATATGATTTATTTATGAGAACTAAGCATTGTGTGCAGAGATTTTGTACCTATTTACTTTCCTTCAGTTTTTGTGCTAACATTCCTATCTGTAAAACTAGCATTTCTATATAGGAAATCATCAGCGATGGTATGGCAGCTAACTCTTTAAACCTAAATGAGCAAACATGGCACATATGATTTATTTCTGAGAACTAAACATTGTGTGCAGAGGTTTTGCAGCTATCTCCTTTCCTTCAGTGTTGGTGCTAACATTCTTATCCTTATTCTAGCATTTACTATATAGGAAAGCATGACCGAGGGTATAGCAGCTAACTCTTTAAACATAAATGAAACAACATGGCACATATGTTTTACCTCTGAGAAGTAAGCATTGTGTGCAGAGATTTTGCAACTATATCCTTTGCTTCAGTTTTTGTGCTAACATTCTTATCTCTAAAACTAGCATTTACTATATAGGAAAACATAACGGAGGGTATAGCAGCTAACTCTTTAAATCTAAATGAAACACCATGGCACATATGATTTACTTCTGACAACTAAGCATTGTGTTCAGAGATTTTGCAGGTATCTCCTTTCCTTCAGATTTTGTCCTTACGTTCCTATCCCTACAACTAGCATTTCCTATATAAGAAAGCATAACCAAGGGAATAGGGGAATAGCAGCTAACATTTTAAATCTACTTGAAAGAGGATGTGACATGTGCTTTACTTCAGGGAATTAAGCATTGAGTGCAGAGATTTTGCAGCTATCTCCTTTCCTTCAGTTTTTGTTCTTACATTCCTATCTCTAAAACTATCATTTACACTATAGGAATGCATAACCGTGGGTATAGCAGCTAACTCTTTAAACCTAAATGAAAAAACATGGCACATATGATTTACTTCTGAGAACTAAGCATTGTGTGCAGAGATTTTGCAGCTATCTCCATTCCTTCAGTTTTTGTGCAAACATTCCTATCTCTAAACCTAGCATTTCCTATACAGGAAAGCATAAATGAGGGTATAGCAGCTAACTCTTTAAAGCTAAATGAAACAACATGGCACATATGATATACATCTGAGAACTAAGCATTGTGTGCAGAGATTATGCAGCTATCTACTTTCCTTCAGTTTTTGTGCTAACATTCCTATCTCTAAAACTAACATTTACACTACAGGAAAGCATAAACTGGAGTATAGCAGCTAACTCTTTAAACCTAAATGAAACAGCATGGCATATATGATTTCCTTCTGAGAACTAAGGATTGTGTGCATAGATTTTGCAGATATCTCCTTTCCTTCAGGTTTCTGCTAACATTCCTATCTGTAAAACTAGCATTTCCTATATAGGAAATCATAATCGAGGGTATAACAGCTAACTCTTTAAACCTAAATGAAACTACATGGCACATATGATTTACTTCTGAGAACTAAGCATTGTGTTCAGAGATTTTGCAGCTATCTCCTTTCCTTCAGTTTTTGTGGTAACATTCCTATCTCTAAAACTAGCATGTACACTATAGGAAAGCATTACCCGGGGTATAGCAGCTAACTCTTTAAAACGACATGAAACAACATGGCACATATGATTTACTTCCAAGAACTAAGCATTGTGTGCAGAGATTTTGCAGCTCCCTCCTTTCCTTCAGTTTTTGTGCTAACATTCCTACCTCTAAAAGTAGCATTTCCTATAGAGGAAAGCATAACCGAGGGTATGGCAGCTAACTATTTAAACCTAAATGAAACAACATGGCACATATGATTTACTTCTGAGAACTAAGCATTGTGTGCATAGATTTTGCAGCTATCTCCTTTCCTTCAGTTTTAGTGCTAACATTCTTATCTGTAAAACTTGCATTTACTATATAGGAGAACATAACTGAGGTTATAGCAGCTAACTCTTTGAACCTAAATGAAACAACATGGCACTTAGGATTTACTTCTAAGAAATAAGCACTGTGTGCACGGATTTTGCAGCTATCTCCTTTCCTTCAGTTTTTGTGCTATCATTCCCATCTCTAAACCTAGTATTTACTATATAGGAAAGCATAACCGAGGGGATAGCAGCTAAGTCTTTAAACCTACTTTAAAGAGGATGTCACATGTGCTTTACCTTTCGGAACTAAGCTTTGAGTGCCGGAATTTTGTGGCTATCTCCTTTCCTTCTGGTTTTGTGGTAACATTCCTATCTTGAAAACTAGCATTTACACTATAGGAAAGCATAACCGGGAGTATAGCAGCTAACTCTTTAAACCTACCTGAGAAAGCATGGAACATATGATTTACTTCTGAGAAATAAGCATTGTGTGCAGAGATTTTGCAGCTATCTCCTTTACTTCAGTTTTTGTGCTAACATTTTATCTGTAAAACTTGCATTTACTATATAGGAGAACATAACCGAGGGTATAGGACCTAACTCTTTAAACCTTAATGAAACAACATGGCACATATGATTTACTTCTGAGAGGTAAGCATTGTGTGCAGAGATTTTGCAGCTATCTCCTTTACTTCAGTTTTTGTGCTTACATTCCTATCTCTAAAAGTAGCATTTACACTATAGGAAAGCATAACCGTGGGTATAGCAGCTAACTCTTTAAAACTAAATGAAACAACATGGTACATATGATTTACTTCTGAGAACTAAGCATTGTGTGCAAAGATTTTGCAGGTTTCTCCTTTCCTTCAGTTTTTGTGCTAACATTCCAATTCCTAAAACTAGCATTTCCTATTTAGGAAAGCATAACCGAGGGTATGCCAGCTAACTCTTTAAACCTAAATGAAACAACATGGCAGATATGATTTACTTCTGAGAACTACACAATTGCTGCATAGATTTTGCAGCTATCTCCTATCTTTCAGTTTTTGTGCTAACATTCCTATCTCTAAAACCAGCATTTCCTATATAGGAAAGGATAAGTGATGGTATAGCAGCTAACTCTTTAAACCGACTTGAAAGTTGATGTCACATGTGATTTACTTTAGGGAACTCAGCATTGAATGCAGAGATTTTGTGGCTATCTCTTTTCCTTCAGTTTTTGTGCTAAATTTCCTATCTCTAAAACTAGCGTTTACACTATAGGAAAACATAACCGGGGGTATAGCAGCTAACTCTTTAAACGTACCTGAAAAAGCAAGGTACATCTGATTTACTTCTGAGATCTAAGCGTTGTGTGCAGAGATTTTGCAACTATCCCCTTTTCTTCAGTTTTTAGGCTAACATTCCTATCTCTAAAGCTGGCATTTCCTATATAGGAAAGCATAACTGAGGTATAGCAGTTAACTATTTACATCTAAATCAAACAACATGGCACATATGATTTACTTCTGAGAAGTAAGCATTGTGTGAAGAGATTTTGAATCTATCTCCTCTCCTTCAGTTTTTGTGCTACCCTTCCTATCTCTAATACTAGCATTTCATATATAGGAATATATAGCGGAGGGTATAGCAGCTAACTTTTTAAACCTTCCTGAAACAGGATATTACACGTGCTTTACTTTAGGGAACTAAGCATTGAGTGCAGAGATTTTGTGGCTTTCTTTCTCCTTTCCTTCAGGTTTTGTGCTAACATTCCTATCTCTAAAGCTAGCATTTACACTTTAGGAAAGCTTAACAGGGCGTATATCACCTAACTCTTTAAACCTACATGGAAATGTACTGTACATATCATTTACTTCTGAGAAATAAGCATTGTGTGCAGAGATTTTGCAGCTATCTCCTTTCCTTCAGTTTTTGGTCTAACATTCCTATCCCTAAAACTAGCATTTCCCATATAGGAAAGCATAACCGAGGGTATACCAGCTAACTCTTTAAACATAAATGAAACAACATGGAACATATGATTTCCTTCTGAGAACTAAGCATTGTGTGCAGACATTTTGCAGCTATCTCCTTTCCTTCAGTTTTTCTAACATCACTATCTCTAAAACAAGCATTTATTCTAAAGGAAAGCATAACCGAAGGTTTAGCAGCTATCTCCTTGAACCTAAATGAAACAATTAGGCACATATGATTTACTTCTGAGAACTAAGCATTGAAGGCAGAGATTTTGCAGCTATCTCCTTCCTTCAGTTTTTGTGCTAACATTCTTATCCCTCAAACGAGCATTTATTATATAGGAAAGCTTAACCGAGGGTATAGTATCTAACTCTTTAAACCTAAATGAAACACCATGGCACATATGATTTACTTCTGAGAACTGAGCATTGTGTGCGGACATTTTGCAGGTATCTCCTTTCCTTCAGTTTACGTGGTAACATTCATATCTCTAAAACTAGCATTTACTATATACGAAAGCATAACCGAGGGTATAGCAGCTAATTTTAAACCTACTTGAAAGAGGATGTCACATGTGCTTTACTTTAGGGATTTAAGCATTGAGTGCAGAGACTTTGTGGCTATCTCCATTCATTCAGTTTTTCTGCTAACATTCCAATCTATAAAACTAGCATTTACACTATAGGAAAGCATAACCGGGGGTATAGCAGCTAATTCTTTGTACCTACCTGAAACAGCATGGTACATATGAATTACTTCTGAGAACTGATCATTGTGTGCAGGAAATTTGCAGCTATCTCCTTTCCTTCAGATTTTCTGCTAAAATTCCTCACTCTAAAACTAGCATTTCCTATATTGGAAAGCATGACCGAGTGTATAGCAGCTAACTCTTTAAACCTAAATGAAACAATATGGCACATATGATTTACTTCTGAGAACTAAGCATTGTGTGCAGGGATTTTGCAGCTATCTCCTTTCCTTCAGTTTTTGTGCTATCATTCGATCTGTAAACCTACTCTTTCCTATATAGGAAAGCATAACCGACGGTGTAGCAGCTAACTCTATAAATCTACTTGAAAGAGGATGTCACATGTGCTGTACCTTTGGGAATTAAGCTTTGAGTGCCTGAATTTTGTGGCTATCTCCTTTCCTTCAGGTTTTGTGCTAACATTCCTATCTCTAAAACTAGCATTTACACTATAGGAAAGCATAGCCGGTGGTATAGCAGCTAACTCTTTAAAACTACCAGAAAAAGCATGGAACATATGATTTACTTCTGAGAACTAAGCATTGTGTGCAGAGATTTTGCAGCTATCTCCTTTCCTTCAGTTTTAGTGCTAACATTCTTATCTGTAAAACTTGCTTTTACTATATAGGAGAACATAACCGAGGGTATAGCACCTAACTCTTTAAACCTAAATGAAACAACATGGCATATATGATTTACTTCTGAAATCTAATCAATTGGTGCACAGATTTTACAGCTATCTCCTTTCCTTCAGTTTTTGTGCTCACATTCCTATCTCTAAAACCAGCATTTCCTATATAGGTAAGGATAACCGAGGGTAAAGGAGCTAATTCTTTAAACCAACTTGAAAGAGGATGTCACATGTGCTTTACTTTAGGGAACTAAGCATTGAATGCAGAGATTTTGTGGCTATCTCTTTTCCTTCAGTTTTTGTGCTAACATTCCTATCTCTAAAACTAGCATTTACACTATAGGAAAGCATAACCGGGTGTATAGGAGCTAACTCTTTAAACCTACCTGAAAAAGCATGGTACATATGTCTTACTCCTGAGATCTAAGCATTGTGTGCAGTGATTTTGCAATTATCCCCTTTTCTTCAGTTTTTGGGCTAGCATTCCTATCTCTAAAGCTGGCATTTCCTATATAGGAAAGCATAAGTGAGGTATAGAAGTTAACTCTTTAAACCTAAATAAAACAACATGGCACATATGATTTATTTCTGAGAACTAAGCGTTCTGTGCAGAGATTTTGCAGCTATCTCCTTTCCTTCAATTTTTGTGCTCCCATTCTTATCTCTAAAACTAGCATTTTCTATATAGGAAACCATAACCGAGGGTATAGCAGCTAACTCTTTAAACCTAAATGAAACATCATGTCACTTATGATTTAAGTCTGAGAATTAAGCATTGTGTGCAGAGATTTTACAGCTATCTCCTTTCCTTCAGTTTTTGTGCTCACATTCCTATCTCTAAAAGTAGCATTACATTATAGGAAACCATAACCGAGGGTATAGCAGCTTACTTTTTACACATACTTGGAAGAGGATGTCTCATGTGCTTTACTTTAGGGAACTAAGCATTGTGTGCAGAGATTTTGCAGCTATATCCCTTCATTCTGTTTTTGTGCTAGCATTCTTATCTCTAAAACAAGCAATTCCTATATAGGAAAGCATAACCGAGGGTATTGTAGCTAACTCTTTAGACCTATTTGAAAGAGGATGTCACATGTCCTTTACTTTAGGGAACTAAGCATTGAGTGCAGAGATTTTGTGGTCATCTCCTTTCTTTCAGTTTTTGTGCTAACATTCCTATCTCTAAGGCTAGCCTTTACGCTACAGGAAAGCATAACCGGGGGTATAGCAGCTAACTCTTTAAACCTACCTGGAAAAGCATGGCACATATGATTTACTTCTGAGAACTAAGCATTGTGTGCAGAGAATTTGCAACAATCTCCTTTCCTTCAGTTTTGTGCTAACATACCTATCCCTAAACTAGCATTTATTATATTGTAAAGAATAACCGAGGGTATAGCAGCTAACTCTTTAGACCTAAATGAAACAACATGGCACATATGATTTACTTCTGAGAACTAAATATTATGTGCAGAAATTTTGCAGCTATCTCTTTTCCTTCAGTTTTTGTGCCAAAATTCCCAACTCTAAAACTTGCCTTTACACTATAGGAAAGCATAACCGGGGGGGAGAGCAGCTAACTCTTTAAACCTACATGAAAAAGCATGGTACATATGATTTAGTTCTGAGAACTAAGCATTGTGTGCAGAGATTTTGCAGCTATCTTCTTTTCTTCAGTTTTTGTGCTAACATACCTATCTGTAAAACTACCATTTCCATTATAGGAAAGCATAAGCGAGGGTATAGCAGCTAACTCTTTAAACCTGAATGAAACAACATGGCACATATGATCTACTTCTGTGAAATAAGCATTGCATGCAGAGATTTTGCACCTATCTTCTTTCCTTCAGTTTTTGTTCTTACATTGGTATCTGTAAATCTAGCACTTCCTTTATAGAAAGGCATAACCGAGGGTATACCCACTAATTCTTTAAACCTAAATGAAACAACATGGCACATATGATTTACTTCTGAGAACTAAGCATTGTGTGAAGAGATTTTGCAGCTAACTTCTTTCCTTCAGTTTTTGTGCTAACATTCTTATCACTAAAACTAGCATTTACACTACAGGAAAGCATAACCGGCGGTATAGCAGCTAACTCTTTAAACCTACCTGAAAAAGCGTAGTACACATGAATTACTTCTGAGAACTAAGGATTGTATGCCGACATGTTGCAGCTATCTCCTTTATTTCACTTTTTGTGCTAACATTAACATCTAAAAAACTAGCATTTCTTATATAGGAAAGCATAACCGAGGGTATAGCAGCTAACTCTTTCAACCTAAATGAAACAACATGGCACATATGATTTACTTCTGAGAACTAAACATTGTGTACAGAGATTTTACAGCTATCTCCTTTCCTTCAGATTTTGTACTAACATTTCTATATCTAAAACTAGCATATAAACTATAGGGAAGCATAACCAGGGTTATGGCAGCTAACACATTAAGCATACATGAAAAAGCATGGTACATATGATTCACTTCTGAGAACTAAGCATTGTGTGCAGAGATTTTGCAGCTATCTTCTTTCCTTCAGTTTTTGTGCTATCATTTTTATCTGTAAAAGAAGAATTTCCTATATAGGAAAGCATATCCGAGGGTATAGCCGCCAACTCTTTAAAACTAAATGAAACAATATGTCACATATGATGTACTTCTGAGAACTAACCATAGTGTGCATGTAATTTGCAGCTATCTCCTTTCCTTCAGTTTTTGTAGTAACATTCATATCTCTAAAACTAGCATTTCCTATATAGGTAAGCATAACCAGGGTATAACACCTAACTCTTTAAACCTAAATGAAACAATGGCACATATGATTTACTTCTGAGAACTAAACATTGTGTGCAGAGATTTTGCAGCTATCTATTTTTCTTCAGTTTTTGTACCAACATTCCAATCTCTAAAACTAGCATTTACACTATAGGGAAACATAACCGGGGGTATAGCAGCTAACTCTTTCAACCTACCTCAAAAAGCATGGTACTTATGATTTACTTCTGAGAACTAATTATTGTGGGCAGAGATTTCGCAGCTATCTCCTTTCCTTCAGTTTTTGTGCTAACATTAATATCTATAAAACTAGCATTTCCTTTATGGGAAAGCATAACGGAGGGTATAGCAGGTAACTCTTTAAACCTAAATGAAACAACATGGCACATATGACTTACTTCTAAGACCTAAACATTGTGTGCAGAGATTTTGCAACTATCTCTTTTCCTTCAGTTTTTGTGCTAACATTCCTATCTCTAAAACTAGCATTTATACTGTAGGAAAGCCTAACTGGGGGTATAGCAGCTAACTCGTTAACCTACCAGAAAAAGAATGGTACATATGATTTACTTCGGAGAACTAAGCATTGCGTGTAGAGATTTTGCTGCTATTTCCTTTCCTTCAGTTTTTGTGCTAACATTCCTATTTGTAAAACAAGCATTTCCTATATAGGAAAGCATAACCGAGGGTACAGGCGCTAACTCTTTAAACCTAAATGAAACAACATGGCACATATGATTTATTTCTGAGAACTAAGCATTGTGCAGAGATTTTGAGGCTATCTCCTTTCCTTCAGTTTTTATGGTAATATTCATATCTCTAAAACTAGCATTTCATAAAAAGGAAAGCATAACCGAGGGTATAGCAGCTAACTCTGTAAACCTAAATGAAACAATATGGCACATATGATTTACTTCTGAGAACTAAACATTGTGTGCAGAGATTTTTCAGCTATCTCTTTTCCTTCTATTTTGGTGATAATATTCCTATCCCTAAAACTAGCATTTATACCATAAGAAAGCATAACCGCGGGTATAGTAGCTAACTCGTTAAACCTACCAGAAAAAGTATGGTACATATGATTTACATCTGAGAACTCAGCATTGTGTGCAGAGATTTTGCAGCTATCTTCTTTCCTTCAGTTTTTTTGCTAACATTCCTATCTATAAAAATAGCATTTACACTATAGAGAAGCATAACCGGGGGTATAGCAGCTACCTCTTTAAACCTAAATGAAACAACATGGCACATATGATTTATTTCTGAGAACTAAGCATTGTGTGCAGAGATTTTGCTGGTATCTCCTTTCCTTAATTTTTTGTGCTAACATTCCTAACTGTAAAACTAGCATTTCCTTTTTAGGAAAGCATATCCAGGGGTATAGCAGCTAACTCTTTAAACCTACCTGAAAAAGTATGGTACATATGATTTACTTCTGAGAACTAAGCATTGTGTGCATAGATTTTGTAGCTATCCTCTTTCCTTCACTTTTTGGGCTAACATTCCTATCTCTAAAACTAGCATTTAAAATACAGGAAAGCATAACCGGGGGTATCGAGCTTACTCTTTAAACCTAACTGAAAAGGCATGGTACATATGATTTACTTCTCAGAACTAAGCATTGTGTGCAGAGATTTTGCAGCTATCTCCTTTCCTTCAGTTTTTGTTCTAACATTCATATCTCTAAAACTAGCATTTGCTACATAGGAAAGCATAACCGGGGGTATAGGAGCTAAATCTTTAAACCTACCTGAAAAAGCATGATACATATGATTTACTTCTGAGGACTAAGCATTGTGGGCAGAGATTTTGAAACTATCTCCTTTCCTTCCGTTTTTGTGCTAACATTCATATCTCTAAAACTAGCTATTCCTACATAGGAAAGCATAACCGGAGGTATAGCAGCTAACTCTTTCAACCTAAATGAAACAAATTGTCACCTATGATCTACTTCTCAGAACTAAACATTGTGCGCAGTGATTTTGCAGCTATCTCTTTTCCTTCAGTTTTTGTGCTAACATTCCTATCTGTAAAACTAGAATCTACACTCTAAAAAAGCATAACCGGCGGTATAGCACCTAACTCTTTAAACCTATCTTAAAAAGCATGGTACATATTATTTACTTCTAAGAACTAAGCATTGTGTCCCGGGATTTTGCAGCTATCTTCTTTCCTTCCGTTTTTGTGCTAACATTCCTATCTCTAAATCTAGAATTTACACAACAGGAAATCATAAACAGCGGTATAGCAGCTAACCTGTTAAACTTACCTTAAAAAGCATGGTACATATGATTTACTTCTGAGAACTAAGCATTGTGTGCAGAGATTTTGCAGCTATATTCTTTCCTTCATTTTTTGTGCTAACATTCTTATCTGTAAAACAAGCATTTCCTATATAGGAAAGCATAACCAAGGGTATATCCGCTAACTCTTTAAACCTAAATGAAACAACATGGCACATATGATTTATTTCTGAGAAGTAAACATGGCATACAGAGATTTTGCAACTATGTCCTTTCCTTCAGTTTTTGTGCTAACATTCATATCTCTAAAACTAGCAATTCCTATATAGGAAAGCATAACCGGGGGTATAGCATCTAAATCTTTAAACCTCCCTATAAAACTATGGTACATATGCTTTACTTCTGAGAACTAAGCATTGTGTGCAGAGAATCTGCAGGTATCTTCTTTCCTTCAGTTTTTGAGCTAACATTCCTATATGTAAAACTAGCATTTCCTATATAGGAAGGCACAACCGAGGGTTTCGCCGCTAACTATTTAAACCTAAATGAAACAACATGGCACATGTGATTTCCTTCTGAGAAATAAGCATTGTGTGCAGAGATTTTGCAGCTATCTCCTTTACTTCAGTTTTTATGCTAACATTCATGTCTCTAAAACTAGCATTTCCTATATATGAAAGCATAAGCGAAGTTATAGCCGCTAACTCTTTACACCTAAATGAAACAACATGGCACATATGATTTACTTCAGCGAACTAAGCATTGTGTGCAGTTTTTGCAGCTATTTTCTTTTCAGTTTTTGTGCTAACATTCCTATCTCTAAACCTAGCTTTTCCTATATAGGAAAGCATAACCGAGGGTATCGCCGCTAACTCTTTAAAGCCAAATGAAACAACATGGCACGAATGATTTACTTCTGAGAACTAAGCATTGGGTGCAGAGATTTTGCACCTATCTCCTTTCCTTCAGTTTTTATGCTAACATTTATATCTCTAAAACTAGCATTTCCTATATGGGAAAGCATAACAGAGGGAATAGCAGCTTACTCTTTAAACCTAAATGATACAACATGGCACATATGATTTACTTCTGAGAACTAAACATTGTGTGCAGACATTTTGCTGCTATCTCTTTTCCTTCAGTTTTTGTGCTAACATACCTATCTCTAAACCTAGCATTTATACTATAGGAAAACATTACCGGGGGTATAGCAGCTAACTCGTTAAACCTACCTGAGAAAGAATGGTACATATGATTTACTTCGGAGAACTAAGCTTTGTGTGCACAGATTTTTCAGCTATCTCCTTTCCTTCAGTTTTTGTGCTAACATTCACATCTCTAAAACGACCATTTCCGATACAGGAAAGCATAACCAAGTGTATAGCAGCTGACTCTTTATACCTAAATGAAACAATATGGCACATATGATTTATTTCTGAGAACTAAACATGGTGTGCAGAGATTTTGCAGCTATCTCTTTTCCTTCAGTTTTTGTGCTAACTTTCCTATCTCTAAAACTACCCTTTACACTATAGGGAAGCATAACCGAGGGTATTGAACCTAACTCTTAAAACCTACCTGAGAAAGCATGGTACATATGATTCACTTCTGAGAACTAAGCATTGTGTGCAGAGATTTTGCAGCTATCTTCTTTCCTTCAGTTTTTGTGCTAACATTCCTATTTGTAAAACAAGCATTTTCTATATAGGAAAGAATAACCGAGGGCGTAGCCGCTAACTCTTTAAACCTAAATGAAATTACATGGCACATATGAATTACTTCTGAGATCTAAGCATTGTGTGCAGAGATTTTGCAGCTATCTCCTTTCCTTCAGTTTTTGTGCTAAATTCATATCTCTAAACCTAGCATTTCCTATATAGGAAAGCATAACCGAGAGTATAGCAGCTAACTCTTTAAACCTAAGTGAAACAACATGGCACATATGATTTGCTTCTGAGAACTAAGCATTGTGTGCAGAGATTTTGCAGGTAACTCCTTTTTTTCAGTTTTTATGCTAACATTCATATTTCTAAAACTAACATTTCATATATAGTAAAGCATAACCGAGGGAATAGCAGCTAACTCTTTAAACCTAAATGAAACAACATGGCACATATGATTTACTTCTGAGAACTAAAGATTTTGTGCAGAGATTTTCCGCTATCTCTTTTCCTTCACTTTTTATGCTAACATTCCTGTCTGTAAAACTTGCATTTACACTATAGGAAAGCATAATCGAGGGTGTCGCCGCTAACTCTTTAAACCTAAATGAAACAACATGGCACATATGATTTACTTCTGAGAACTAAGCATTGTGTGCAGGGATTTTGGAGCTATCTCCTTTCCTTCAGTTTTTGTGCTAACATTCATAACTCTAAAACTAGTATTTCCTATATAGGAAAGCATAACCGAGGGTATATCAGCTAATATTTTAAACGTCAATGAAACAACATGGTACATATGATTTACTTCTGAGAACTAAACATTGTGTGCAGAAAAAATGAAGCTATCTCTTTTCCTTCAGTTTTTGTGTTAACATTCCTATCTCAAAAACTTGCATTTACACTATAGGAATTCAAACCGGGGGTATGGCAGCTAACTCTTTAAACCTACCTGAAAAAGCATGGTACATGTGATTTACTTCTGAGAAATAAGCATTGTGTGCAGATATTTTGAAGCTATCTCCTTTCATTCAGTTATTGAGCTAACATTCATATCTCTAAAACCAGCATTTCCTATATAGGAAAACATAACGGAGGGTATGACAGGTAACTCTTTAAACCTAAATGAAACAACTTGGCACACATGATTTACTTCTGAGAACTAAACATTGTGAGCAGAGATTTTGCAGCTATCACCTTTCCTTCAGTTTTTGTGCCAACATTCATATCTCTAAACTAGCATTTCATATATAGGAAAGCATAACCGGGGGTATAGCAGCTAACTCTTTAACCCTACCTGAAAAAGTATGGTATACATTATTTACTTCTGAGAATTAAGCATTGTGTGCAGAGATTTTGCAGCTATCTTCTTTCCTTCAGTTTTTGTGCTAACATTACTATTTGTATAACTACCATTTCCTATACAGGGAAGAATAACCGAGGGTATAGCCTCTAACTCTTTAAACCTAAATGAAACAACATAGCACATATGATTTATTTCTGAGAACTAAGCATTGTGTGCAGAGATTTTGCAGCGATCTTCTTTCCTTCAGTTTTTGTGCTAACATTCCTATCTGTAAAACTATCATTTCCTTTATAGGAAAGCATAACCAAGGTTTTAGCAGCTAACTCTTTAAACCTAAATGAAACAACATGGCACATTTGATTTACTTCTGAGAGCTAAACATTGTGTGCAGAGATTTTGCAGCTATCTCTTTTCCTTCAGTTTTTGTGCTAACATTCCTACCTCTAAAAATTGCATTTACACTATAGGGAAGCATAACCGGGGGTATAGCAGCTAACACTTTAAAACTAAATGAAACAACATGGCACAGATGATTTATTTTTGAGAACTAAGCATTGTGTGCAGAGATTTTGCTGCTATATCCTTTCCTTCAGTTTTTGTGCTAACATTCATATGTCTAAAACTAGCAATTGCTATATAGGAAAGCATAACCGGGGGTATAGCAGCTAAATCTTTAAACCTACCTGAAAAAGCATGGTACATATGATTTACTTCTGAGAACTAAGCATTTTGTGCATAGATTTTGTAGCTATCCTCTTTCCTTCAGTTTTTGGGCTAACATTCCTATCTCTAAAACTAGCATTTAAACTACAGGAAAGCATAACCGGGGGTATCGAGCTTACTCTTTAAACCTAACTGAAAAGGCATGGTACATATGATTTACTTCTCAGAACTAAGCATTGTGTGCAGAGATTTTGCACCTATCTTCTTTCCTTCAGTTTTTGTGCTAACATTCCTATTTGTAAAACAAGCATTTCCTATATAGGAAAGCATAACCGAGGACTTAGCCGCTAACTCTTTAAACCTAAATGAAATAACATGGCCCATCAGATTTACTTCTGAGAACTAAGCATTGTGTACAGAGATTTTGCAGCTATCTCCTTTCCTTCAGTTTTTGTGCTAACATTCATATGTCTAAAACTAGCAATTGCTATATAGGAAAGCATAACCGGGGGTAGAGCAGCTAAATCTTTAAACCTACCTGAAAAAGCATGGAACATATGATTTACTTCTTAGGACTAAGCATTGTGGGCAGAGATTTTGAAGCTATCTCCTTTCCTTCCGTTTTTGTGCTAACATTCATATCTCTAAAACTAGCTATTCCTACATAGGAAAGCATAACCGGAGGTATAGCAGCTAACTCTTTCAACCTAAATGAAACAAATTGGCACATATGATTTACTTCTCAGAACTAAACATTGTGCGCAGTGATTTTGCAGCTATCTCTTTTCCTTCAGTTTTTGTGCTAACATTCCTATCTGAAAAACTAGAATTTACACTCTAAAAAAGCATAACTGGAGGTATAGCACCTAACTCTTTAAACCTATCGTAAAAAGCATGGTACATATTATTTACTTCTAAGAACTAAGCATTGTGTGCTGGGATTTTGCAGCTATCTTCTTTCCTTCAGTTTTTGTGCTAACATTCCTATCTCTACATCTAGAATTTACACAACAGGAAATCATAAAGAGCGGTATAGCAGCTAACCTGTTAAACCTACCTTAAAAAGCATGGTACAAATGATTTACCTCTGAGAACTAAGCATTGTGTGCAGAGATTTTGCAGCTATATTCTTTCCTTAAGTTTTTGTGCTAACATTCTTATCTGTAAAACAAGCATTTCCTATATAGGAAAGCATAACCAAGGGTATATCCGCTAACTCTTTAAACCTAAATGAAACAACATGGCACATATGATTTATTTCTGAGAAGTAAACATGGCATACAGAGATTTTGCAACTATGTCCTTTCCTTCAGTTTTTGTGCTAACATTCATATCTCTAAAACTAGCAATTCCTATATAGGAAAGCATAACTGGGGTATAGCATCTAAATCTTTAAACCTCCCTATAAAAGTATGGTACATATGCCTTACTTCTGAGAACTAAGCATTGTGTGCAGAGAATCTGCAGGTATCTTCTTTCCTTCAGTTTTTGTGCTAACATTCCTATCTGTAAAACTAGCATTTCCTATATAGGAAAGCATAACGGAGGGTATCGCCACTAACTATTTAAACCAAAATGAAACAACATGGCACATGTGATTTTCTTATGACAACTAAGCATTGTGTGCAGAGATTTTGCAGCTATGTCCTTTACTTCAGTTTTTTGGCTAACATTCATATCTCTAAAACTGGCATTTCCTATATAGAAAAGCATAATGGTAGGTATAGCAGCTAACACTTAAACCTACCTGAAAATCCATGGTACATATGATTTACTTCTGAGAACTAAGCATTGCGAGGAGAGATTTTGCAGCTATCTTCTTTCCTTCATTTTAGTGCTAACATTCCTATCTGTATAACTATCATTTCCTATACAGGAAAGCATAACGGAGGGTATATCCGCTAACTGTTTAAACCAAAATGAAACAACACGGCACATATGATTTACTTCTGGGAATTAAGAATTGTGTGCAGAGATTTTGCAGCTATCTCCTTTCCTTCAATTTTTATACTAACATTCCTATCTCTAAAACTAGCATTTACACTACAGGAAAGCATAACCGGGGGTATAGCAGCTAACTCTTTAAACCTACCTGAAAAAGCATGGTACATATAATTTACTTCTGAGAACTAAGCATTGTGTGCAGAGATTTTGCAGCTATCTTCTTTCCTTCAGTTTTTTTGATAACATTCCTATTTAAAAAACAAGAATTTTCTATATAGCAAAGCATAATGGAGGGTATAACCGCTAACTCTTTAATCCTAAATGAAACAACATGGCACATATGATTTCCTTCTGAGAACTAAGCATTGTGTGCAGAGATTTTGCAGCTATCTTTTTTCCTTCAGTTTTTGTGCTAACATTCATTTCTGTAAAACCAGCATTTACACTCTATGAAAGCATAACCGGAGATATAGTAGCTAACTCTTGCAACCTACCTGAAAAAGCATGGTGCAAATGATTTACTTCTGAGAACTAAGCATTGTCTGCAGAGATTTTGCAGCTGTCTCCTTTCCTTCAATTTTGTGCTAACATTAATATCTCTAATACTAGCATTTCCTATATATGAAAGCATAAAGGAGGGTATAGCAGGTAACTCTTAAACCTAAATGAAACAACATGGCAGATATGATTTATTTCTGAGAAATAACATTTTGTGCAGAGATTTTGCTGCTATATCCTTTCCTTCAGTTTCTGTGCCAACATTCATATCTCTAAAACGAGCATTTCCTATATAGGAAAGCATAACTGGGGGTAAAGAAGCTAACTCTTTAAACCTACCTGAGAAAGCATGGTACATATGATTTACTTCTGAGAACTAAGCATTGTGTGCTGAGATTTGGCAACTATCTTTTTTCCTTCAGTTTTTGTTCTACCATTCCTATCTGTTAAACTAGCATTTCCTACATACGAAAGCATAACCGAGGGTATAGCCCTTAACTCTTTAAACCTAAAAGAAACAACATGGCACATATGATTTACTTCTGAGAACTGTGCGTTCTGCGCAGAGATTTTGTAGCTCTCTCCTTTCCTTCAGTTTTTGTGCTAAAATTCATATCACTAAAACTGGCATTTCCTATATAGGAAAGCATAACCGGGGGTAAAGCAGCTAACTCTTTAAACCTACCTGAGAAAGCATGGTACATATGATTTATTTCTGAGAACTAAGCATTGTGTGTAGAGATTTTGCTGCTATCTTCTTTCCTTCAGTTTTTGTGCTCACATTCCTATCTGTAAAACTAGCATTACCATTATAGGAAAGCATAAACGAGGGTATAGCAGTTACCTCTTTAAACATAAATGAAACAACATGGCACATATGATTTACTTCTGAAAACTAAACATTGTTTGCAGAGGTTTTGAAGCTATCTCTTTTCCTCCCTTTTTTTGCTAATATTCCTATCTCTAAAACTTGCATTTACACTATGGGAAAGCATAACCAGAGCTATAGCTGCTAACTCTTTAAACCTACCTGAAAAACCATGGTACATCTGATTTACTTCTGAGAACTAAGCATTGAGTGCCGAGATTTTGCAGCTCTCACCTTTCCTTCAGTTTTTGTGCTAACATTCATATTTCTAAAGCTAGAATTTCCTCTATAGAAAATCATAACCGGGGGTATAGGAGCTAACTCTTTATACCTACCTGAAAAAGCATGCTACATACGATTTACTTCAGAGAACTGAGCATTGTGTGCAGAGATTTTGCAGCTATCTTCTTTCCTTCATTTTTTGTGCTAACATTCCTAACTGTAAAACTAGCATTTCCTATAATGGAACGCATAACCGAGGGTATCGCCGCCAACTCTTTAAACCTAAATGAAACAACAATGCACATATCATTTACTTCTGAGAACAAAGCATTGTGTGCAGAGATTTTTCAGCTATCTCCTTTCCTTCAGTTTTTCTGCTAACATTCACATCTTAAAAACGACCATTTCCTATACAGGAAAGCATTAACAAGGGTATAGCAGCTGACTCTTTATACCTAAATGAAACAATATGGCACATATGATTTACTTCTGAGAACTAAACATGGTGTGCAGAGATTTTGAAGCTATCTCTTTTCCTTCAGTTTTTGTTTTAAAATTTCTCTCTCTAAAACTACCGTTTACACTATAGAAAATCATACCCGGGGGTATAGCAGCTAACTCTTTAAACCTACCTGAAGAAGCATGGTACATATGATTTACTTCTGAGAACTAAGCATTGTGTGCAGAGATTTTGGAGCTATCTCCTTTCCTTCAGTTTTTGTGCTATCATTCCCATCTCTGAACCTAGTATTTACTATATAGGAAAGCATAACGGAGGGTATAGCAGCTAAATCTCTAAACATACTTTAAAGAGGATGTCACATGTGCTTTACCTTTCGGAACTAATCTTTGAGTGCCGGAATTTTGTGGCTATCTCCTTTCCTTCTGGTTTTGTGGTAACATTCCTATCTCGAAAACTATCTTTTCCACTATAGGAAAGCATAACCGGGGGTATAGCAGCTAACTCTTGAAACCTACTGAAAAAGCATGGTAAATATGATTTACTTCTGAGAACTAAGAATTGTGTGCAGAGATTTTGCAGCTTTCTCCTTTCCTTCAGATTTGTTGCTAACATTCCTATCTCTAAGAACAGCATTTACTATAAACAAAAGCAATACTGAGGGTATAGCAGTTAACTCTTTAAACCTAAATGAAACAGCATGGCACATATGATTTACTTCTGAAAAATAAGCATTGTGTGCAGAATTTGCAGCTATCTCCTTTCCTTCAGTTTTTGTGCTAACATTCCTCTCCCTAACCTAGCATTTACACTATAGGAAAGCATAAGCGGGGCTATAGCAGATAACTCTTTAAACCTACCTAAAAATCATGCTACATATGATTTACTTCTGATATCTAAGCATGGTGTGCAGAGATTTTGCAGCTATCTCCTTTCCTTCAGTTTTTGTGCTAGCATTCCTATCTCTGAAACAAGCAATTCCTATACAGGAAAGCATAACCGAGGGTATAGCAGCTAACTCTATAAACCTAAATGAAACAACATGGCACATATGATTTACTTCTGAGAACTAAACATTGTGTGCAGAGATTTTACAGCTGTCTATTTTCCTTCAGTTTTTGTGCTAACATCCCTATCTCTGAAACTAGCTTTTACACTATAGGAAAGCATAATCGAGGTATAGCAGCTAACGCTTTAAACCTACCTGAAAAACCATGGTACATATGATTTACTTCTGAGAACTAAGCATTGTGTGCAGAGATTTTGCAGCTCTCTCCTTTCTTTCAGTTTTTGTGCTAACATTCATAACTCTAAAGCTAGCATCCCTATATAGGAAAGCATAATCGTGGTATAGCAGCTAACTCTTTACACCTACCTGAAAAAACATGGTACGTATGATTTACTTCTGAGAACTAAGCATTGTGTGCAGAGATTTTGCAGATATCTCCCTTCCTTCATTTTTTGTGCTAACATTCCTAGCTGTAAAACCAGCATTTCCTATTTTGGAAAGCATAACCGAGGATATAGCCGCTACCTCTTTAAACCTAAATGAAACAACATGGCACATATGATTTAGTACTGAGAACTAAGCATTGTGTACAGAGATTTTGCAGCTATCTCCTTTCCTTCAGGTTTTGTGGTAACATTCATATATCTAAAACGAGCATTTTCTATATAGGAAAGTATAACCGAGGGTATAGCATCTAACTCTTTAAACCTAAATGAAAGAATATTGCACATATGATTTACTTCTGAGAACTAAACACTGTGTGCAGAGATTTTGCACCTATCTCTTTTCTTCAGTTTTTGTGCTAACATTCCCATCTCTAAAACGAACATTTATACTATAGGAAAGCATAACCGATGGTATAGCAGCTTACTCTTCAAACCTACCTGAAAAACCATGGTACATATGATTTACTTCTGAGAACTAAGCATTGTGTGCCGAGATTTTGCAGCTATCTCCTTTCTTTCAGTTTTTGTGCTAGCAATCCTAATCTAAAACTAGCATTTACACTATAGGAAAGCATAACCGGGGGTATAGCAGCTAACACTTTAAACCTACTTGAAAAAGCATGGTACATATGATTTTCTTCTGAGAACTAAGAATTGTGTGCAGAGATTTTGCAGCTATCTCCTTTCCTTCAGTTTTTCTGCTAACATTCATATCTGTAAAACTAGCATTTCCTATATAGGAAAGCACAACCGGGGGTATAGCACCTAACTCTTTAAATCTACCCGAAAAAGCATGGTACATATGATTTCCTTCTGAGAACTAAGCATTGTGTGCAGAGATTTTGCAGCCATCTTCTTTCCTTTAGTTACTGTGCTAACACTCCTATCTGTTAAACCTACATTTCCTATATAGGAAAGCATAAGCGAAGGTATACCTGCTAATTCTTTAAAGCTGAATGAAACAACATGGCACATATGATTTAATTCTGAGAAATAAGCATTGTGTGCAGAGATTTTGCAGCTATCTTCTTTCCTTCAGTTTTTGTGCTAACATTGCTATCTGCAAATCTAGCAGTTCCTTTATAGGAAAGGATAACCGAGGGTATAGCCACAAATTTTTTAAACCTAAATGAAACAACATGGCACATATGATTTACTTCTGAGACCTAAACATTTTGTGCAGAGATTTCGCAGCTCTCTATTTTATTTCAGTTTTTGTGCTAAAATTCCTATCTCTGAAACTAGCATTTACACTATAGGAAAGCATAACCGGGGGTACACCAGTTTTCACTTCAAACCTACCTGAAAAAGCATGGTACATATGATTTACTTCTGAGAAGTAAGCATTGTGTGCAGAGATTTTGCAGCTATTTACTGTCCTTCAGTTTTTGTGCTAACATTCCTATCTCTAAAACTGGCATTTACACTATAGGAAAGCATTACCAGGGGGGATAGCAGCTAACTTTTTAAACCTACCTGGAAAAGCATGGTACGTATGATTTACTTTTGAGAACTAAGCATTCTGTGCAGAGATATTGCAGCTAACTTCTTTGCTTCAGTTTTTGTGCTAACATTCCTATCTGTAAAACTACCATTTCCTTTATAGGAAAGCATAAGCGAGGGTATACCTGCTAACTCTTTAAAGCTGAATGAAACAACATGGCACATATGATTTACTTCTGAGAAATAAGCATTGTGTGCAGAGATTTTGCAGCTATCTTCTTTCCTTCAGTTTTTGTGCTAACATTGCTATCTGTAAATCTAGCAGTTCCTTTATAGGAAAGATAACCGAGGGTATAGCCACAAATTTTTTAAACCTAAATGAAACAACATGGCACATATGATTTACTTCTGAGAACTTAGCATTGTGTGCAGAGATTTTGCAGCTATCTCCTTTCTTTCAGTTTTTGTGCTAACATTCATAACTCTAAAACTAGCATCCCTATATAGGAAAGCATAATCGTGGTATAGCACCTAACTCTTTAAACCTACCTGAAAAACCATGGTACGTATGATTTACTTCTGAGAACTAAGCATTGTGTGCAGAGATTTTGCAGATATCTCCCTTCCTTCATTTTTTGTGCTAACATTCCTACCTGTAAAACTAGCATTTCTTATTTTGGAAAGCATAACCGAGGATATAGCCGCTACCTCTTTAAACCAAAATGAAACAACATGGCACATATGATTTACTTCTGAGAACTTAGCATTGTGTGCAGAGATTTTGCACCTATCTCCTTTCCTTCAGGTTTTGTGCTAACATTCATATATCTAAAACGAGCATTTCCAATATAGGAAAGCATAACCGTGGGTATAGCAGTTAACTCTTTAAACCTAAATGAAACAATATGACACATATGATTTACTTCTGAGAACTAAGTACTGTGTGCAGAGATTTTGCAGCTATCTCCTTTCCTTCAGTTTTTGTGCTAACATTCATATCTCTAAAACTAGCATTTCCTATATAGGAAAGCATAACCCAGGGTATAGCAGCTAATTCTTTAAACCTAAATGAAAGAACCTGTCACATATGATTTATTTCTGAGACCTAAACATTTTGTGCAGAGATTTCGCAGCTCTCTATTTTCCTTCAGTTTTTGTGCTAACATTCCTATCTCTAAAACTAGCATTTACACTATAGGAAAGCTTAACCGTGGGTATACCACTTTACACTTCAAACCTACCCGAAAAAGCATGGTTCATATGATTTACTTCTGAGAAGTAAGCAATGTGTGCAGAGATTTTGCAGCTATTTCCTTTCCTTCAGTTGTTGTGCTAACATTCCTATCTCTAAAACTGGCATTTATAGTAGAGGAAAGCATAACCCGGGGGGATAGCAGCTAACTCTTTAAACGTACCTGAAAAAGCATGGTACATATGATTTACTTATGAGAACTAAAAATTGTATGCAGAGATTGTGCAGCTCTCTCTTTCCTTCAGTTTTTGTGGTAACATTCCTATCTCTAAAACAAGCATTTACACTATAGGAAAGCATAACCGAGGGTATAGCAGCTAACACTTTAAACCTACCTGAAAAAGCATGGTACAAATGCTTTACTTCTGAGAACTAAGCATTGTGTGCAGACATTTTGCAGCTATCTCCTTTCCTTCAGTTTTTGTGCTAACATTCCTATCTGTAAAACTAGCATTTCCTATATAGGAAAGCATAACCGAAGGTATAGCCGCTAAATCTTTAAACCTAAATGAAACAACATCGCACATATGATTTACTTCTGAGAACTAAGCTTTGTGTGCAAAGATTTTGCAGCTATCTCCTTTCCTTCAGTTTTTGAGCTAACATTCATATTTTCAAAATAGAATTTCCTATATAGGAAAGCATAACCGGGGGTTTAGGAGCTAACTCTTTAAACCTTCCTGAAAAACCATGGTATGTCCGATTTACTTCTGAGAAGTATGCATTGTGTGCAGAGATTTTGCAGCTATGTCCTTTAATTCAGTTTTTGTACTTGCATTCATAACTCAAAAACTGTCATTTAAACTATTGGAAACCATAACCGGGGGTATAGCAGCTAACTCTTTAAACCTACCTGAAATAGCATGGTACATATGTTTTACTTCTGAGAACTAAACATTTTGTGCAGAGATTTTGCAGCTATCTCTTTTCCTTCAGTATTTGTGCTAACATTCATTTTTCTAAAACTAGAATTTCCTATATAGGAAAGCATAAACTGGGGTATAGGAGCTAACTCTTTAAACCTACCTGAAAAAGCATGGTACATACGATTTACTTCTAAGAACTAAGCATTGTGTGCGGAGATTTTGCAGCTATCTTCTTTCCCTCAGTTTTTGTGCTAACATTCCTATCTGTAAAACTAGCATTTCCTATTTAGGAAACCATAACCGAGGGTATTGCCGCTAACTTTTAATCCTAAATATAACAACACGGCACATAGTATTTACTTCTGAGAACTAAGCATTGTGTGCTGAGATTTTGCAGCTATCTTCTTTCCTTCAGTTTTTGTGCTAACATTCCTATCTGTAAAACTAGCATTTCCTATAAAGGAAAGCATAACCGAGGGTATAGCAGCTAACTCTTTAAACCTTAATGAAACAACAGGGCACATAAGGTTTACTTCTCAGAACTAAACATTGTGTGCAGAGATTTTGCAGTTATCTCTTTTCCTTCAGTTTTTTTGCTAACATTCCTATCTCTAAACCTTGCATTTACACAATAGGAAAGCATAAGCAGGCCTATAGCAGCTAACTCTTTAAACATACCTGAAAAACCATGGTACATATGATTTACTTCTGAGAACTAAGCATTGAGTGCAGAGAATTTTCAGCTATCTCCTTTCCTTCAGTTTTTGTTCTAACATTCATATCTCTAAAACTAGAATTTCCTAAATAGGAAACCAAAACCGGGGGTATAGGAGCTAACTCTTTAAACCTAAATGAAACAACATGGCTCATATGATTTACTTCTGAGAACTAAGCATTGTGTGCAGAGAATTTGCAGCTATCTCCTTTCCTTCCGTTTTTGTTCTAACATTCCTATCTCTATAACTAGCATTTCCTATATAGGAAAGCTTAAACGAGGGTATAGCAGGTAACTTTTATTTATTGACTTTGTCATAATATTACATTAAAAATATATATATATATGAGGTCCCATTGAACCCTATCACCCCCACCCCATCTCTCCCCCCCCCAGCAATACTCCCTCCCATCATCATGACACATCCATTGTATTAGGCAAGTACATCTCTGGGCAACCCCGCACCCCATGGTCAGCGGTCAACACCTTGGCCCACACTCTCCCCCATTCCATCCAGTGGGCCCTGTGAGCATTTACAATGTCCGGTGATTGCCCCTGAAGCACCATCCAGGGCAGCTCCATGTCCCAAAGGCGCCTCCACCTCTCATCTCTTCCTGCCTTTCCCCATACCCATCAGCCATCATGTCCACTTTTCTCAATCCAATGCCACCTTTTCTATGTGGCCATTGGATTGGTTGTGTCTATTGCACCTCTATGTCAAGAGGAGGCTCAGATTCCACATGGATGCTGGATGCAATCCTCCCACTTTCAGTTGTAATCACTCTAGTCTCCATGGTGTGGTGGTTGTCCTTCTTCAACTCCATCCTAGCTGAGTGTGGTGAGCCCAATAAGTCAGATTGTAGGTGCTGGAGTCTGTTGAGGCTCAGGACCTGGCTATCACATTGTCAGTCCAGAGATTCAAATCCCCTAAATATATCTTAAACCCGACACTAACTGCACCTCCAGCACATTAGCATGAAAGTCTTATGAAGAGACATCCCATCTGAGTCCAGATTCGTCACACATAAACACTAGTTCCAAAGAGGGGCCATCTGACCTGGTAGTTAACCCCATCGGCCATGACCATAACTCCCATGGGTCTCTTTAGCCCTCGAAGGAACCGATATCTGGGGGTTATATCTGCATTATCTGTCTCTCAAACTCTGCTCAGTTGTGCATAAGGTCAATCCTTCTCACAGCCTCCAGACTATTTTTTAGGGACTCGTAGCCATATAAACTCATTTCTCCTTTCCATTTCCCCCTTACATGAGGTCAAACAGCATTTTAAAGTCATGTTATTTTATGTAGACAGGGATATTCCGATGATCCGCGTTGAACCTTCCGTATGAGGTCATTTTCCAGTTGCATCATCAGTATGGTCTTTAAACCTTAATAAAACAACATGGCACATATGATTTCCTTCTGAGAACTATGCATTGTGTGGAGATATATTGCAGCTCTCTCCTTTCCTTCATTTTTAGTGCTAACATTCCTATCAGTAAAAGAAGCATTTACTATGTACGAAAGCATAAGTGAGGGTATACCAGTTAACTCTTTAACCCTAAATGAAACAACATGGCACATATGATATACATCTGAGAACTAAGCATTGTGTGCAGAGATTTTGCAGCTATCTCCTTTCCTTCAGTTTTTGTGCTAACATTCCTATCTCTAAAACAAGCATTTCCAATATAGGAAAGAATAACCAAAGTTATAGCAGCTATTCTTTAAACCTAAATGAAACAACGTGGCACATATGATTTACTTCTGAGAACTAAGCATTGTGTTCAGAGATTTTGCACCTATCTCCTTTCCTTAGTTTTTGTGGTAACATTCCTATCTCTAAAACTAGCATGTACACTATAGGAAAGCATAACCCGGGGTATAGCAGCTAACTCTTTAAACCTAAATGAAACAACATGGCACATATGATTTCCTTCCAATAACTAAGCATTGTGTGCAGAGATTTTGCAGCTCCCTCCTTTCCTTCAGTTTTTGTGCTAACATACCTACCTCTAAAAATAGCATTTCCTATATAAGAAAGCATAACCGAGGGTATGGCAGCTAACTCTTTAAACCTAAATGAAAACACATGGCACATATGTTTTACTCCTGGGAAGTAAGCAATGTCTGCAGAGATTTTGCAGCTATCTCCTTTCCTTCAGGTTTTGTGCTAACATTCCTTTCTCTAAAACTAGCATTTACAATATAGGAAAGCATAACCGGGGGTATAGGTGCTAACTCTTTAAACCTACCTGATAAAGCATGGATCATATGATTTACTTCTGAGAAATAAGCATTGTGTGCAGACATTTTGCTGCTATCTCCTTTCCTTCAATTTTTCTGCTCAGATTCCTGTCTCTAAAACTTGCATTTCCTATGTTGGAAAGCATAACCGAGGATATAGCCGCTACGTCTTTAAATCTACTTGAAACAGGATGTCACATGTGATTTACTTTAGGGAACTAAGCATTGAGTGCAGAGATTTTGCGGCTATATCCTCTCCATCAGTTTTCTACTAACATTCCTATCTCTAAAACTAGCTTTTACAGTATAGGAAAGCATAACAGGTGGAATAGCAGCTAACTCTTTAAACCTACCTGAAAAACATGGTACATGTGATTTACATCTGAGAAATAAGCATTGTGTGCAGAGATTTTGCAGCTATCTCCTTTCCTTCAGTTTTTGTGCTAACATTCCTATCTCTAATACAAGCATTTCCCATTAGGAAAGCATAATCAGGAGTATAGCAGCTAACTCTTTAAACCTAAGTGAAACAACATGGCACATATGATTTCCTTCAGAGAAGTAAGGATTGTGTGCAGAGATTTTGCAGCTATTTCCTTTCCATATTTTTTGTGCTAACATTCCTATGTCTAAAACTAGCATTTCCTATATTGGAAAACATGACCGAGGTATAGCAGCTAACTATTTTAAACCTACTTGAAAGAGGATATCACATGTGCTTTACTTTAGGGAACTAAGCATTGAGTGCAGCGATTTTGCAGCTATCTACTTTCCTTCAGTTTTGGTGCTAAAATTCCTATCTCGAAAACTAGCTTTTACACTATAGGAAAGCATAACACGGGGTATAGCAGCTAATCTGTAAACCTAAGTGAAACTACATCGCTCATGTGATTTCCTTCTGAGAACTAAGCATTGTGTGCAGAGATTTTGCATAATTCTCCTTTCCTTCAGTTTTTGTGCTAACATTCCTATCTCTTAAACTAGCATTTACTATAAAGGAAAGCATAACTGAGGTTATTGCAGGTAACTATTTAAACCTAATTGAAACAACTAGGCACATATGATTTACTTCTGAGAACTCAGCATTGTGTGCAGAGATTTTGCAGCTATCTCCTTTCCTTCATTTTTTGTGCTATCATTCCTATCCCTAAAACTAGCATTAACTATATAGGAGAGATTAACCCAGGGTATAGCAGCTAACTGTTTGAAACTAAATGAAACAACATGGCACATATGACCTACTTTTGACAACTAAGCATTGTGTGCAGACATTTTGCAGCTATCTCCTTTCCTTCAGTTTTCGTGCTAACATTCCTATCTCTAAAATTAACATTTACTGTAAAGGAAAGCGTAACAGAGTGTATAGCACCAAACTCTTGAAACCTACTTGAATGACGATGTCACATATAATTTACTTTAGGGAAGTAAGCATTGAGTGCAGAGATTTCGTGGCTATGTCCTTTCCTTCAGTTTTTGTGCTAGTATGCCTATTTCTAAAACTAGCTTTTACACATTAGGAAAGCATAACAGGGGATATAGCAGCTAACTCTTTAAACCTGCCTGAAAAAGCATGGTACATATGATTTTCTTGTGAGAACTAAGCATTGTGTGCAGAGATTTTGCACCTATCTCCTTTCCTTCATTTTTTGTGCTAACACTAGTATCTTTAAAACTAGCGTTTCCTATATAGGAAAGCATAACCGAGGGTATAGCAGCTAACTCTTTAAACCTACTTGTAAGAGGATGTCACATATGCTTTACTTTAGGGAACTAAATATTGAGTGCAGAGATTTTGTGGCTATCTCCTTTCCTGCAGTTTTTGTACTAGCATTCCCATCTCTAAAACTAGCATTTAATATATAGGGCTGCATAAATGAGGGTATAGCAGCTAACAATTTAAATCCAATTGAAACAACATGGCACATATGATTTACATCTGAGAACTAAGCACTCTGTGCAGAGATTTTGCAGATTTCTCCTTTCCTTCAGTTTTTGTACTAACATTCCTATCTCTAAAACTAGCATTTACTTTATAGGAATGCATAACCGATGGTATAGCAGGTAACTTTTTAAACCTAAATGAAACCACATGACATATATGATTTACTTCTGAGAACGAAGCATTGTGTGCAGAGATTTTGTAGCTATCTCCTTTCCTTAATTTTTTGTGCTAATATGCCTAACTCTAAAACTAGCATTTACAGTATAGGAAAGCATAACCGGGCGTATAGCAGCTAACTTTTTAACTAAATGAAACAAGATGGCAGATATGATTTACTTCTAAGAACTATGCATTGAGGGCAGAGATTTTGCACCTATCTCCTTAAATTCAGTTTTTGTGCTTATATTCGTATCTCTAAAACTAGCATTTACTATATAGGAAAACGTAACCGAGGGTACAGCAGCTAACTCTTTAAACCTACTTGAAAGAGGATGTCACATGTGCTTTACCTTGGGGAACTAAGCATTTAATGCAGAGATTTTGTGGCTATCTCCATTCCTTAAGTTTTTGTGCTAATATGCCTATATCTAAAACTACCTGTTACATTATAGGAAAGCAAAAACAGGGGGTATAGCAGCTAACTCTTTAAAGCTAAATGAAACAACATGGCACATATGATTTACTTCTGAAAACTAAACATTGTGTGCAGATATTTTGCAGCTGTCTCCTATCCTTCAGTTTTTGTACTAGCATTCCCATCTCTAAAACTAGCATTTACTATATAGGAAAGCATAACCGAGGTTATACCAGGTAACTATTTAAACCTAATTGAAACAACATGGCACATATGATTTACTTCTGAGAACTAAGCATTGTGTGCAGAGATTTTGCAGCTATCACCTTTACTTCAGGTTTTGTGCTAACATTGCTATATCTAAAACTAGCATTTACTATGCAAAATGCATAAACGAAGGTAAAGCAGCTAACTCTTTAAACCTAAATGAAACAACATGGCACATATGAACTACTTCTGAGAACTAAGCACTGTGTGCAGATATTTTGCAGGTATCTCCTTTCCTTCAGTTTTTGTGCTAACATTCGTATCTCTAAAACTAGCATTTACTATATAGGATAGCATATCCGCGGGAAAAGCTGCTAACTATTTAAACCTACTTGGAAGAGGATGTCACATGTGCTTTACTTTAGGGAACTAAGCATTGTGTGCTGAGATTTTCCAGCTTTCCCTTTCCGTCATTTTTTGTGCTAACATTCCTATCTCTAATACTAGCATTTACTATATTGAAAGACATAACCGAGGGTATAGCAGGTAACTCTTTAAACCTAAATGAAACAATATGGCACATATGGTTTACTTCTGAAAACTAAGCATGGTGTGCAGGGATTTTGTAGCTATCTCCTTTCCTTCAGTTTTTTGCTAACATTCCTACCTTAAAAACTAGCATTTACTATATAGGAAAGTATAACCGAAGGTATATCAGTGCAGCTATCTGCTTTCCTTCAGTTTTTGTGCTAACATTCCTATCTCTAAAACTAGCATTTTCTATATAGCAAAGCATACCTGAGGCTATAGCAGCTAACTGTTTAAACCTACTTGAAAGAGGATGTCACATGTGCTTTACTTTAGGGAACTAAGCATTGTGTGCAGAGATTATATGGCTAACTCCTTTCTTTAAGTTTTTGTGCTAATACTGCTATCTCTGAAACTAGCATTTACTATAGAAGAAAGTATAACCGAGGGTATAGCAGCTAACTCTTTAAACCAAATGAAACAACATGGCACATATGATTTACTTCTGAGAACTAAGCATTGTGTACAGAGATTTTGCAGCTATCTCCTTTCCTTCAATTTTGGTACTAACTTTCCTATTCCTAAAACTAGCATTTACTATATAGGAAAGCATAACCGAGGGTATAGCAGCTAACTCTTTAAACCTAAATGAATCAACAGGGCAAATCTGATTTTCTTCTGAGAACTAAGCATTGTGTGCAGAGATTTTGCAGCTATATCCTTTCATTCGGTTTTGTGCTAACATTTCTTTCTCTAAAACTGGCATTTACTATATACGAAAGCATAACGGAGGGTATAGCAGCTAACTCTTTAAACCTAATAAAACAACATGGCGCATATGATTCACTTCTGAGAACTAAGCATTGTGGGCAAAGATTTAGCAGCTATCTCCTTTCCTTCAGTTTTTGTGGTAATATTCCTATCTCTAAAACTAGCTTTTACTAAATCGGAAAGCATAACCGAGGGTGTAGCAGCTAACTCTTTAAACACAAATGAAATAACATGGCACATATAATTTACTCTTGAATACTAAGCATTGTGTGCAGAGATTTTGCAGATATCACCTTTCCTTCAGTTTTTGTTCTAACATTCCTATCTCTAAATCTAGCAGTTACTATATAGGAAAGCATAACCAATCGTATAGCAGCTAACTTTTAAACCTACTTCAAAGAGGATGTCACATGTGCTTTACTTCAGGAAACTAAGCATTGTGTGCAGAGATTTTGTGGTTATCACCTTTCCTGCAGTTTTTGTGCTAATATTCCTATTTATAAAACTAGCATTTACTATATATGAAAGCATAACCGAGGGTATAGCCACTAACTCTTTAAACCTAAATGAAACAACATGGCAAATATTATCTACTTCTCAGAACTAAGTATTGTGTGCAGAGATTTTGCAGCTATCTCCTTTGTTCAGTTTTTGTGCTTACATTCCTATCTCTAAAACTAGCATGTACTCTAAAGGAAAGAATACCCAAGGGTATAGGAGCTAACGCTTTAAACGTACTTGAAAGAGGATGTCACATGTGCTTTACTTTAGGGAACTAAGCACTGAGTGCAGATCTTTTGCAGCTATCTCCTTTCCTTTAGTTTTTGTGCTAACATTCCTATCTCAAAAACTAGCATTTACTATATAGGGAGTGCAGAGATTTTGCACATATCTCCTTTCCTTCAGTTTTTGTGCTAAGATTCCTATCTCTAAAACTACCATTTACTATATAGGAAAGCATAACAGAGGCTTTACCAGCGAACACTTTAAACCTAAATGAAACAACATGGCACATAGGATGTACTTCTGAGAAATAAGCATTGTGTGCATAGATTTTGCAGCTATCTCCTTTCCTTCATTTTTTGTGCTTACATTCCTAACTCTAAAACTAGCATTTACTCTATAGGAAAGAATAACCCAGGGTATAGCAAATAACTTTTTAAACCTACTTGGACGAGGATGTCTCATGTACTTTACTTTAGGGAACTAAGCATTGTGTGCAGAGATTTTGCATGTTCATCCTTAAATTCTGTTTTTGTGCTAACATTCCTATCTCTAAACCTAGCATTTACTATGTACGAAAGCATAACCGAGGGTACAGCAGCTAACTCTTTAAACCTAAATGAAACAACATGGCGCATATGATTCACTTCTGAGAACTAAGCATTGTGTGCAAAGATTTTACAGCTATCTCCTTTCCTTCAGTTTTTGTGGTAACATTCCTATCTCTAAAATTGGCGTTTACGAAATAGGAAAGCATAACCACGGTGTAGCAGCTAACGCTTTAAACCTAAATGAAACAACATGGCACATATGATTTTTTCTGAGAAGTAAGCATTCTCTGCAGAGATTTTGCAGCTATCTCCTTTCCTTCAGTTTTTGTGCTCACATTCTTATCTCTAAAACTAGCATTTACTATATAGGAAACCATAACCGAGTGTATAGCAGCTAACTCTTTTTTTTTTTTTAGTTTAATACTTTTTTTTATTGATTTTGTAAAAATATTACATTAAAAAAATATAAGGTCCCATTCGACCCCACCACCCCCACCCCCTCCCAGCAACACTCACTCCCATCATCATGACATATCCATTGCATTTGGTAAGTACATCTCTGGGTATCTCTGCCCCTCATGGTCATTGGTCCACATCATGGCCCACACTCTCCCCCATTCCATCCAGTGAGCCCTGGGAGGATTTACAATGTCCGGTGATTGCCCCTGAAGCACCATCCAGGGCAACTCCAAGTCTCAAAGGCGCCTCCACATCTCATCTCTTCCTGCCATTCCCCATACCCAACAGCCACCATGTCCACTTTTCCCACTCCATTGCCACCTTTTCTCTGAGGTCCTTGGATTGGTTGTGTCCATTGCACCACTATGTAAAGAGGAGGCTCAGATTCTACATGGTTACTGGATGCAATCCTCCTGCTTTCAGTTGTAGGCTCTCTAGGCTCCATGGTGTGGTGGTTGCCTTTCTTCAACTCCATCTTAGCTGAGTGAGGTGAGTCCAATAATTCAGATTGTAGGAGCTGGAGTCTTTTGAGGCTCAGAGCCTGGCTATCATATTATCACTAAAAAGATTCAATCCCCTAAATATATCTTAAACCCCAATACCAACTACAATTCCAGTAAAGTAGCATGATAGTCTTATGAAAAGAGATCCCCTCTGGGTCCAGTTTCATCACACAGAAACACCAGCTCCATAGAAGGGCTATCTGACATGACAGTGAACCCTATTTGCCATGACCGTAGAACCCGTGGGTCCCTTTAGCCCTCAAAGGAACCAATACCTGGGGATTGTATCTACTTTATCTGTCTCTTAGACTCCGCTCAGTTGTGCATAAGGGAAATCCTTCTGACAGCCTCCAGACTCTTTTTTATTTAGAGACTCATAGCCATATAAACTCATTTCTCCTTTCTATTTCCCCCTTACATTAGGTCAAACAGCATTTTAAAGTCATATTATTCTATGTAGACAGGGATATTCTACTGATCCGCATCGAACCTTCAATTCAAGGTCATTTTCCAGTTAGCAGCTAACTCTTTAAACCTAAATGAAACATCATGGCACTTATGATTTACTTCTGAGAATTAAGCATTTTGTGCAGAGATTTTACAGCTATCTCCTTTCCTTCAGTTTTTGTGCACACATTCCTATCTCTAAAACTAGCATTTACATTATAGGAAACCATAACCGAGGGTATAGCAGATAACTCTTTAAACCTGCATGAAAGAGGATGTCACATTTGATTCATTTTAGGGAACTAAACATTGAGTGCAGAGATTTTGCGGCTATCTCCTTTCCTTCAGTGTTTGTGCTAATATGCCTATCTCTAAAACTAGCATTTACACTATAGGAAAGCATAACGGGGGTATAGCAGCTAACTCTTTAAAGCTACCTGAAAAAGCATGGCACATATGATTTACTTCTGAGAACTAAGAATTGTGTGCAGAGATTTTGAGGCTATCTCCTTTCCTTCAGGTTTTGTGCTAACATTCCTATCTCTAAAACTAGCATTTAATTTATAGGAAAGCATAACCGATGGTATAGCAGCTAACTCTTTAAACATACTTGAAAGAGGATGCCACATGTGCTTTTCTTTAGGGAATTAATCATTGAGTGCAGATATTTTGTGGGTATGTCCTTTCCTTCTGTTTTTTGTGCTAATATGCCTATCTCTAAAATTAGCTTTTATCCTATAGGTTATCAGAGCAGGGGGTATATCACCTAACTTTTTAACCCTACCTCAAAAGCATGGTATATGTGATATACTTCTGAGAACGAAGCATTGTGTCAAGAAATTTTGGATCTATCTCCTTTCCTTCAGTGTTTATGCTAAGATTCCTATCTCTAACACTACTATTTAATATGTAGGAAAGAATAACCGAGGGTATAGCAGCTAACCCATTAAACCTAAATGAAACAACATTTCGCATATGATTCACTACTGAGAACTAAGCATTGTGTGCAGAGATTTTGCAGCTATCTCCTTTACTTCAGTTTTTGTGCTAACATTCCTATCTCTAAAACTTGCATATATACTATAGGGAAGCATAACCGGGGGTATAGCAGGTAACTATTAAAACCTACATGAAAAGGCATGGTACATATGATTTACTTCTGAGAACTAAGCATTATGTGCAGAGATTTTGCAGCTATCTTCTTTCCTTCAGTTTTTGTGCTAACATTCCTATTTCTAAGACAAGAATTTCCGATATAGGAAAGCATAACCGAGGGTTTAGCCGCTAACTCTTTAAACCTAAAGGTAACAACATGGCACATATGATTTACTTCTGAGAACTAAGCATTGCGTGTAGAGATTTTACAGCTATCTCCTTTCCTTCAGTGTTTGTACTAACATTCATAACTCTAAAACTATCATTTCCTATATAGGAGAGCATAACCAAGTGTTAATCAGCTAACTCTATAAAGCTAAAGGAAACAAAATGGCACATATGATTTACTTCTGACAACTAAGCGTTGTGTACAGAGATTTTGCAGCGATCTCCTTTCCTTCAGTTTTTGTGCTAACATTCATATCTCTAAAGCTAGCATTTCCTATATAGGAAACATAACCGTGGGTATAGCAGCTAACTCTTTAAACCTACCTCAAAAGCATGGTACATACGATTTACTTCTGAGAACTAAGCATTGTGTCCAGAGATATTTCCGCTGTCTTCTTTCCTTCAGTTTTTTTGCTAACATTCCTAACTGTAAAACTAGTATTTCCTATATAGGAAAGCATAACCGAGGGTATTGCTGCTAATTCTTTAAAACTAAATGAAACAACATGGCACATATGATTTACTTCTGAGAACTAAGCATTGTGTGCAGAGATTTTGCAGCTATCTTCTTTCCTTCAGTTTTTGTGCTAACATTCCTATCTGTAAAACTAGCATTTCGTACATAGGAAAGCATAACTGAGGGTATCACCACTAATTATTTAAACCAAAATGAAACAACATGGAACTTGTGATTTCCTTCTGAGAACTAAGCATTGTGTGCAGAGATTTTGCAGCTATCTCCTATCCTTCAGTTTTTGTGCTAACATACCTATCTGTAAAACTAGCATTTCCTATATAGGAAATCATAACCGATGGTATGGCACCTAACTCTTTAAACCTGAATGAATCAACACGGCACATATGATTTACTTCTGAGAACTAAACATTGTGTGCAGAAGTTTTGCAGCTATCTCCTTTCCTTCAGTATTGGTGCTAACATTCTTATCCTTATTCTAGCATTTACTATATAGTAAAGCATAACCGAGTGTATAGCAGCTAACTCTTTAAACCTAAATGAAACAACATGGCACATATGTTTTACTTCTGAGAAGTAAGCATTGTGTGCAGAGATTTTGCAGCTATATCCTTTGCTTCAGTTTTTGTGCTAACATTCTTATCTCTAAAACTAGCATTTACTATATAGGAAAACAAAACGGAGGGTATAGCAGCTAACTCTTTAAACCTAAATGAAACACCATGGCACATATGATTTACTTCTGAGAACTAAGCATTGTGTTCAGAGATTTTGCAGGTATCTTCTTTTCTTCAGATTTTGTCCTTACGTTCCTATCTCTACAACTAGCATTTCCTATATAAGAAAGCATAACCGAGGGAATAGCAGCTAACACTTTAAATCTACTTGAAAGAGGATGTCACATGTGTTTTACTTCAGGGAATTAAGCATTGAGTGCAGAGATTTTGTGGCTATCTCCTTTCTTTCATTTTTGTGCTAACATTCCTATCTCTAAAACTAAGATTTCATAAGTAGGAAAGCATACCCGAGGGTATAGCAGCTAACTCTTTAAACCTAAATGAAACAACATGGAACATATGTTTTCCTTCTGAGAGGTAGGCAATGTGTGCAGAGATTTTGCAGCTATCTCCTTTCCTTCAGTTTTTGTGCTTACATTCCTATCTCCAAAACTAGCATTTCCTATATAGGAAAGCATAACTGATGGTATAGCAGCTAACTCTTTAAAGCTAAATGAAACAACATGGCACATATGATTTTCTTCTGAGAAGTATGCATTGTGCGCAGAGACTTTACAGCTATCTCCTTTCCTTCATTTTTAGTGCTAACATTCCTACCTCTAAAACTAGCATTTACAATATATGAAAGCATAACTGAGGGTATAGCAGTTAACTCTTTAAACCTAAATTAAACAACATGGCACATATGATATACTTCTGAGAACTAAGCATTGTGTGCACAGATTTTTCCGCCATCACCTTTCCTTCATTTTTTGTGCTAACATTCCTATCTCAAAACCTATCATTTACTATATACGAAAGCATAACCGAGGGTATAGAAGCTAATTCTTTAAACATACTGGAAAGAGGATGTCACATGTGCTTTACTTTAGGAAATTAAGCATTGAGTGTAGAGATTTTGTAGCTATCTCCTTTCCTTCAGTTTTTGTGCTAACATTCCTATCTCTAAAACTATCATTTACACTCTAGGAAAGTATGACAGGGTGTATAGCCGCTAACGATTTAAAGCTACCTGGAAAATCATGGTACATATGATTTCCTTCTGAGAACTAAGCATTGTGTGCAGAGATTTTGCAGCTATCTCCGTTCCTTCAGTTTTTGTGCTAACATTCCTATCTCTAAAACTAGCATTTCCTATATAGGAAAGCATAAACGAGGGTATAGCAGGTAACTTTTTTTTTATTGACTTTGTAATAATATTACATTATATATATATATATGAGGTCGCATTGAACCCTATCACCCCCACCCCAACTCTCCCCCCGCAGCAATACTCCCTCCTATCATCATGACACATCCAATGCATTAGGCAAGTACATCTCTGGGCAACCCCGCACCCCATGGTCAACGGTCAACACCATGGCCCACACTCTCCCCCATTCCGTCCAGTGGGCCCTGTGAGCATTGACAATGTCCGGTGATTGCCCCTGAAGCACCAACCAGGGCAGCTCCATGTCCCAAAGGCGCCTCCACCTCTCATCTCTTCCTGCCTTTCCCCATACCCATCAGCCATCATGTCCACTTTTCTCAATCCAATGCCACCTTTTCTATGTGGACATTGGATTGGTTGTGTCTATTGCACGTCTATGTCCAGAGGAGGCTCAGATTCCACATGGATGCTGGATGCAATCCTCCCACTTTCAGTTGTAATCACTCTAGGCTCCATGGTGTGGTGGTTGTCCTTCTTCAACTCCATCTTAGCTGAGTGTGGTGAGCCCAATAAGTCAGATTGTAGGTGCTGGAGTCTGTTGAGGCTCAGGACCTGGCTATCACATCGTCAGTCCAGAGATTCATAATCCCCTAAATATATCTTAAACCCCGACACTCACTGCACCTCCAGCACATTAGCATGAAAGTCTTATGAAGAGACATCCCATCTGAGTCCAGATTCGTCACACATAAACACCAGTTCCAAAGAGGGGCCATCTGACCTGGTAGTTAACCCCATCGGCCATGACCATAACTCCCATGGGTCTCTTTAGCCCTCGAAGGAACAGATATCTGAGGGTTGTATCTGCATTATCTGTCTCTCAGACTCTGCTCAGTTGTGCATAAGGTCAATCCTTCTGACAGCCTCCAGACTCTTTTTTAGAGACTCGTAGCCATATAAACTCATTTCTCCTTTCCATTTCCCCCTTACATGAGGTCAAACAGCAATTTAAAGTCATGTTATTTTATGTAGACAGATTTATTCCGATGATCCGCGTTGAACCTTCTGTATGAGGTCATTTTCCAGTTGCATCATCAGTTGGGTCTTTAAACCTTAATAAAACAACATGGCACATATGATTTCCTTCTGAGAACTATGCATTGTGTGCAGATATATTGCAGCAATCTACTTTCCTTCAGTTTTTGTGCTAACATTCCTATCTCTAAAACTAGTATTTCCTATATAGGAAAGCATAAATGAGGGTGTAGCAGCTACCTCTTTAAACCTAAATGAAACAACATGGCACATATGATTTCCTTCTGAGACCTAAGCATTGCGTGCAGAGATTTTGCAGCTATCTCCTTTCCTTCAGTTTTTGTGCTAACATTTCTATCTCTAAAACTACCATTTACACTATAAGAAAGTATAACTGGGGTTATAGCAGCTAACTCTTTAAACCTACCTGTAAAAGCATGGTACATATGATTTACTTCAGAGAACTAAGCATTGTGTGCAGAGATTTTGCAGCTATCTCCTTTCCTTCATTTTTCGTGCTAACATTCCTATCTCAAACTAGCATTTCCTATATATGAAAGCATAACCGAGGGTATAGCAGTTAACTCTTTAAACCTAAATGGAACAAAATGGCACATATGATTTACATCTGAGAACTAAGCATTGTGCGCAGAGATTTTGCAGCTATCTCCTTTCCTTCATTTTTAGTGCTAACATTCCTATCTCTAAAACAAGCATTTACTATATATGAAAGCATAACTCAGGTTATAGCAGTTAACTCTTTAAACCTAAATGAAACAACATGGCACATATGATATACTTCTGAGAACTTAGTCTTGTGTGCAGAGATTTTGCAGCTATCTCCTTTGCTTCAGTTTTTGTGCTAACATTCCTATCTCTAAACCTAGCATTTACTATATAGGAAAGCATAACCGAGGGTATAGGAGCTAACTCTTTAAACCTACTTGAAAGAGGATGTCACATGTGCTTTACTTCAGGGAATTAAGTATTTTGTGCAGATATTTTGTAGCTATCTCCTTTCCTTCACTTTTTGTGCTAACATTCCTATCTGCAAAACTAGCATTTACACTATAGGAAAGCATAACAGGGGGTATAGCAGCTAACTCTTTAATCCTACCTGAAAATGCATGGTACATAGGATCTACTTCTGAGTACTAAGCATTGTGTGCAGAGATTTTGCAGCTATCTCCTTTCCTTCATTTTCAGTGCTAAAATTCCTATCTGTAAAAGTAGCATTTACTATGTACAAAAGCATAGGTGAGGGTATACCACCTCTTTATATATGGTTTATGGTATATGGGTATATGGTTAACTCTTTAACCATAAATGAAACAACATGGCACATATGATATACATCTGAGAACTAAGCATTGTGTGCAGAGATTTTGCAGCTATCTCCTTTCCTTCAGTTTTTGTGCTAACATTCCTATCTCTAAAATAAGCATTTCCAATATAGGAAAGAATAACCAAAGTTATAGCAGCTATTCTTTAAACCTAAATGAAACAACATGGCACATATGATTTACTACTGACAACTAAGCATTGTGTGCAGAGATTTTGCAGCTATCTCCTTTCCTTCAGTTTTTGTGCGAACATTGCTATCTCTAAAACTTACATTTACAATACAGGAAAGCATAACCTTGAGTATAGCAGCTAACTCTTTAAACCTAAATGAAACAGCATGGCACATATGATTTCCTTCTGAGAACTAAGGATTGTGTGCATAGATTTTGCAGCTGTCTCCTTTCCTTCAGGTTTCTGCTAACATTTCTCTGTGTAAAACTAGCATTTCCTATATAGGAAATCATAATCGAGGGTATAACAGCTAACTCTTTAAACCTAAATGAAACTACATGGCACATATGATTTACTTCTGAGAACTAAGCATTGTGTTCAGAGATTTTGCAGCTATCTCCTTTCCTTCAATTTTTGTGGTAACATTCCTATCTCTAAAACTAGCATGTACACTATAGGAAAGCATTACCCGGGGTATAGCAGCTAACTCTTTAAACCGAAATGAAACAACATGGCACATATGATTTACTTCCTAAAACTAAGCATTGTTTGCAGAGATTTTGCAGCTCCCTCCTTTCCTTCAGTTTTTGTGCTAACATTCGTACCTCTAAAAATAGCATTTCCTATATAGGAAAGCATAACCGAGAGTATGGCAGCTAACTATTTAAACCTAAATGAAACAACATGGCACATATGATTTCTTCTGAGATCTAAGCATTGTGTGCAGAGATTTTGCAGCTATCTCCTTTCCTTCAGTTTTAGTGCTAACATTCTTATCTGTAAACCTTGCATTTACTATATAGGAGAACATAACTGAGGTTATAGCAGCTAACTCTTTGAACCTAAATGAAACAACATGGCACTTATGATTTACTTCTAAGAAATAAGCACTGTGTGCAGGGATTTTGCAGCTATCTCCTTTCCTTCAGTTTTTGTGCTATCATTCCCATCTCTAAACCTAGTATTTACTATATAGGAAAGCATAACCGAGGGGATAGCAGCTAAGTCTTTAAACATACTTTAAAGAGGATGTCACATGTGCTTTACCTTTTGGAACTAAGCTTTGAGTGCTGGAATTTTGTGGCTATCTCCTTTCCTTCTGGTTTTGTGGTAACATTTCTATCTTGAAAACTAGCATTTACACAATAGGAAATCATAACCGGGAGTATAGCAGCTAACTCTTTAAACCTACCTGAGAAAGCATGGAACATATGATTTACTTCTGAGAAATAAGCACTGTGTGCAGAGATTTTGCAGCTATCTCCTTTCCTTCAGATTTTGTGCTAACCTTTTATCTGTAAAACTTGCATTTACTATATAAGAGAACATAACCGAGGGTATATAACCTAACTCTTTAAACCTTAATGAAACAACATGGCACATATGATTTACTTCTGAGAGGTAAGCGTTGTGTGCAGAGATTTTGCAGCTATCTCCTTTACTTCAGTTTTTGTGCTTACATTCCTATCTCTAAAAGTAGCATTTACACTATAGGAAAGCATAACCGTGGGTATAGCAGCTAACTCTTTAAAATTAAATGAAACAACATGGTACGTATGATTTACTTCTGAGAACTAAGCATTGTGTGCAAAGATTTTGCAGGTTTCTCCTTTCCTTCAGTTTTTGTGCTAACATTCCAATCCCTAAAACTAGCATTTCCTATATAGGAAAGCATAACCGAGGGTATGCCAGCTAACTCTTTAAACCTAAATGAATCAACATGGCAGATATGATTTACTTCTGAGAAGTACTCAATTGGTGCAGAAATTTTGCAGCTATCTCCTATCCTTCAGTTTTTGTGCTAACATTCCTATCTCTAAAACCAGCATTTCCTATATAGGAAAGGATAAGCGAGGGTATAGCAGCTAACTCTTTAAACCGACTTGAAAGAGGATGTCACATGTGCTTTACTTTAGGGAACTAAGCATTGAATGCAGAGATTTTGTGGCTATCTCTTTTCCTTCAGTTTTTGGGCTAAATTACCTATCTCTAAAACTAGCGTTTACACTATAGGAAAACATAACCGGGGGTATAGCAGCTAACTCTTTAAACCTACCTGAAAAAGCATGGGACATCTGATTTACTTCTGAGATCTAAGCGTTGTGTGCAGAGATTTTGCAACTATCCCCTTTTCTTCAGTTTTTGGGCTAACATTCCTATCTCTAAAGCTAGCATTTCCTATATAGGAAAGCATAACTGAGGTATAGCAGTTAACTCTTTAAATCTAAATCAACCAAGGTGGCACATATGATTTACTTCTGAGAAGTAAGCATTGTGTGCAGAGATTTTGAATCTATCTCCTCTCCTTCAGTTTTTGTGCTACCCTTCCTATCTCTAATACTAGCATTTCGTATATAGGAATGCATAGCGGAGGGTATAGCAGCTAACTCTTCAAAACTTCCTGAAACAGGATATCACACGTGCTTTACTTTAGGGAACTAAGCATTGAGTGCAGAGATTTTGTGGCTTTCTCCTTTCCTTCAGGTTTTGTGCTAACATTCCTATCTCTAAAGCTAGCATTTACACTTTAGGAAAGCTTAACAGGGCGTATATCAGCTAACTCTTTAAACCTACCTGGAAATGTACTGTACATATCATTTACTTCTGAGAGATAAGCATTGTGTGCAGAGATTTTGCAGCTATCTCCTTTCCTTCAGTTTTTGGTCTAACATTCCTATCCCTAAAACTAGCATTTCCCATATAGGAAAGCATAACCGAGGGTACACCAGCTAACTCTTTAAACATAAATGAAAGAACATGGAACATATGATTTCCTTCTGAGAACTAAGCATTGTGTGCAGACATTTTGCAGCTATCTCCTTTCCTTCAGTTTTTCTAACATCACTATCTCTAAAACAAGCATTTATTCTAAAGGAAAGCAAAACCGAAGGTTTAGCAGCTATCTCCTTGAACCTAAATGAAACAATATGGCACATATAATTTACTTCTGAGAACTAAGCATTGAAGGCAGAGATTTTGCAGCTATCTCCTTCCTTCAGTTTTTGTGCTAACATTCTTATCCCTCAAACGAGCATTTACTATATAGGAAAGCTTAACCGAGGGTATATTATCTAACTCTTTAAACCTAAATGAAACACCATGGCACATATGATTTACTTCTGAGAACTGAGCATTGTGTGCGGACATTTTGCAGGTATCTCCTTTCCTTCAGTTTACGTGGTAACATTCATATCTCTAAAACTAGCATTTACTATATACGAAAGCATAACCGAGGGTATAGCAGCTAACTCTTTAAACCTACTTGAAAGAGGATGTCACATGTGCTTTACTTTAGGGATTTAAGCTTTGAGTGCAGAGACTTTGTGGCTATCTCCATTCATTCAGTTTTTCTGCTAACTTTCCAATCTATAAAACTAGCATTTACGCTATAGGAAAGCATAACCGGTGGTATAGCAGCTAACTCTTTAAACCTACCTGAAACAGCATGGTACATATGATTTACTTCTGAGAACTAAGCATTGTGTGCAGAGATTTTACAGCCATCTCCTTTCCTTCAGTTTTTGTGCCAACATTTATTTCGCAAAAACTAGCATTTCATATATAGGAAAGCATATCCGGGTGTATAGAAGCTAACTCTTTAAACCTACCTGAAAAAGTATGGTACATATGATTTACTTCTGAGAACTAAACATTGTGAAGAGATTTTGCAGCTATTTCTTTTCCTTCAGTTTTTGTGCCAATATTCCTATCTCTAAAACTAGCATTTACAATATACAGAAGAATACCTGGGGGTATAGCAGCTAACGCTGTAAACCTAAAAGAAACAACATGGCACATATGATTTACTTTTGAGAACTAAACATTGTGTGCAGACATTTTGCAGTTATCTCCCTTCCTTCAGTTTTTGTGCTAACATTCCTATCTCAAAAACTAGCATTTACTCTCTAGAAAAGCATAACCAGGGTATAGCAGCTAACTCTTTCAACCTACCTAAAAAAGTATGGCACATATGATTTACTTCTGTGAAGTAAGCATTGTGTGCTGAGTTTTTGCAGCTATCTCCTTTCCTTCAGTTTTTATGCTAACATACATATCTCCAAATCTAGTATTTCCTATATTGGAAAGCATAACCGAGGGTATAGCAGCTAACATTTTAAACCTAAATGAAACAACATTGCACATATGACTTACTTCTGAGAACTAAACGTTGTGTGCAGAGATTTTGCAGCTATATCCTGGTCCTTCAGTTTTTATGCTAAAATTCATATCTCTAAAACTAGCATTTCCTATATATGAAAGCATAACCGAGGGTATAGCAGCTAGCTCTTTAAACCTAAATGAAACAACATGGCACATATGATTTTCTCCTGAGAACTAAAATTTGTGTGCAGAGATTTTGCAGCTATTTCTTTTCCTTCAGTGTTTGTGCTTACATTCCTATCCCTAAAACTAACATTTAGATTATAGGAAAGCATAACCGGGTGTATAGCAGCTAACTCGTTAAAACTACCTGAAAAAGAATGGTACATATGATTTACTTCTGAGAACTAAGCATTGTGTGCAGAAATTTTCAGCTATCTTCTTTCCTTCAGTTTTAATGCTAACATTCATATCTCTAAATCTAGCAATTCCTATATAGGAATGCATAACGGATGGTATAGCATCTAACTCTTTAAACCTAAATGAAACAACATGGCACATATGATTTACTTCTGAGAACTAGACATTTTGTGCAGAGATTTTGCAGCTATCTCTTTTTCTTCAGTTAATTTGCTAACATTCCTATCTGTAAAACTAGCATTTATACTATAGGAAAGCATAACCGAGAGAATCGCTGCTAACTCTTTAAACCTAAATGAAACAACATGGCACATATGATTTACTTCTGAGAACTAAGCATTGTGTGCATGGATTTTGCAGCTATCTCCTATCCTTCAGTTTTTGTAGTAACATTCATATCTCTAAAACTAGCATTTCCTATATAGGTAAGCATAACCAAGGGTATAGCACCTAACTCTTTAAACCTAAATGAAACAACGGCACATATGATTTACTTCAGAGAACTAAACATTGTGTGCAGAGATTTTGCAGCTATCTATTTTCTTTCAGATTTTGTGTTAACATTCCTATCTCTAAAACTAGCATTTAATTTAGAGGAACTCATAACCAGGGGCATAGCATCTAATTCTTTAAACCTACCTATAAAAGCATGGTACATATGATTTACTTCTGAGAACTAAGCATTGTGTGCAGAGATTTTGCAGCTACCTTCTTTCCTTCAGGTTTTGTGCTAACATTCCTATCTCTAAAACTAGCATTTACAGTACAGGAAAACTTAACTGGGGGTATAGCAGCTATCTCTTTAAACCTACCTGAAAAAGCATGGTACATATGATTTTCTTCTGAGAACTAAGAATTGTGTGCAGAGGTTTTGCAGCTATCTTCTTTCCTTCAGTTTTTGTGCTAACATTCCTACTTGTAAATCAAGAATTTCCTATATAGGAAAGCATAACCGAGGGTATAGCCGCTAACTCTTTAAACCTAAATGAAACAACATGGCACATATGATTTACTTCTGAGAACTAAGCATTGCGTGCAGAGATTTTGCAGCTATCTCCTTTCCTTCAGTTTTTGTGCTAACATTCCTATCTCTAAAACTAGCATTTACACTACAGGAAAGCATAACCGGTGGTATAGCAGCTAACTCTTTAAACCTACCTGAAAAAGCATAGTACACATGAATTAGTTCTGAGAACTAAGGATTGTGTGCCGAGATGTTGCAGCTATCTCCTTTCCTTCAGTTTTTGTGCTAACATTAACATCTCTAAAACTAGCATTTCTTATATAGGAAAGCATAACCGAGGGTATAGCAGCTAACTCTTTCAACCTAAATGAAACAACATGGCACATATGATTTACTTCTGAGAAGTAAACATTGTGTACAGAGATTTTACAGCTATCTCCTTTCCTTCAGATTTTGTGATAACATTCCTATATCTAAAACTAGCATATAAACTATAGGGAAGCATAACCAGTGGTATAGCAGCTAACACTTTAAGCCCACCTGAAAAAGCATGGTAAACTAAACTCTAAAACTATCATTTCCTATAAAGGAGAGCATAACCAAGGGTTAAGCAGCTAACACTTTTACCTAAAGGAAACAACATGGCACATATGATTTAAGCATTGTGTGCAGAGTTTTTGCAGCTATCTTCTTTCCTTCAGTTTTTGTCCTATCATTTTTATCTGTAAAAGAAGCATTTCCTATATAGGAAAGCATATCCGAGGGTATAGCAGCTAACTCTTTAAAAGTAAATGAAACAACATGTCATATATGATTTAATTCTGAGAACTAAACATTGTGTGCAGAGATTTTGCAGCTATCTATTTTTCTTCAGTTTTTGTGCCAACATTCCAATCTCTAAAACTAGCATTTACACTATAGGGAAGCATAACCGGGGGTATAGCAGCTAACTCTTTAATCCTACCTGAAAAAGCATGGTACATATGATTTATTTCTGAGAACTAAGCATTGTGTGCAGAGAGTTTGAAGCTATCTCCATTCCTTCAGTTTTTGTGCTAACATTCATATCTCTAATACTAGTTTTCCTATATAGGAAAGCATAAACGAGGGTATAGCAGCTAACTCTTTAACCTAAACGAAATGACATGGCACATATGATTTACATCTGAGAACTAATCATTGTGTACAGGATTTTGCAGCTATCCCTTTTCCTTCAGTTTTTGCGCTAACAATCCTATCTGTAAACCTAGCATTTCCTATATAGGAAAGCATAACCGGGGGTATAGCAACTAACACTTTAAACCTACCTGAAAAAGTATGGTACATATGATTTACTTCTGAGAACTAAGCAATGTGTGCAGAGATCTTGCAGCTATCTTCTTTCCTTCAGTTTTTGTGCAAACATTCCTATATTTAAAAGTAGCTTTTACACTAATGGAAAGCATGAGCGGGGGTATAGCAGCTAACTCTTTAAACCTACCTGAAAAAGCATTGAACATATGATTTACTTTTGAGAACTAATCGTTGTGTGCAGAGATTTTGCAGCTATCTTCTTTCCTTCAGTTTTTGTGCTAACATTCCTATCGGTAAACCTAGCATTTCCTATATAGGAAAGCATAACCGCGGGTATCGCCATTAACTATTTAAACCAAAATGAAACAACATGACACATATGATTTACTTCTGAGAACTAAGCATTGCATGCAGAGATTTTGCAGCTATCTCCTTTCCTTCAGTATTTGTACTAACATTCACATCTCTAAAACTATCAATTCCTATGTAGGAAAGCATAACCAAGGGTATAGCAGATAATTCTTAAACCTAAATGAAACAACATGGCACATATGATTTACTTCTTAGAACTAAGCATTGTGTACAGAGATTTTGCAGCTATCTTCTTTCCTTCAGTTTTTGTGCTAACATTCCTATCTGTAAAACTAGCATTTCGTACATAGGAAAGCATAACTGAGGGTATCACCGCTAATTATTTAAACCAAAATGAAACAACATGGAACTTGTGATTTACTTCTGAGAACTAAGCATTGTGTGCAGAGATTTTGCAGCTATCTCCTATCCTTCAGTTTTTGTGCTAACATACCTATCTGTAAAACTAGCATTTCCTATATAGGAAATCATAACCGATGGTATGGCAGCTAACTCTTTAAACCTGAATGAATCAACACCACACATATAATTTATTTCTGAGAACTAAACATTGTGTGCAGAAGTTTTGCAGCTATCTCCTTTCCTTCAGTATTGGTGCTAACATTCTTATCCTTATTCTAGCATTTACTATATAGGAAAGCATAACCGAGTGTATAGCAGCTAACTCTTTAAACCTAAATGAAACAACATGGCACATATGATTTTCTTCTGAGAACTAAGCATTGTGTGCAGAGATTTTGCAGCTATCTCCCTTCCTTCAGTTTTTGTGCTAACATTCCTATCTCCAAAACTAGCATTTCCTATATAGGAAAGCATAACCGAGGGTATAGCAGCTAACTCTTTAAAGCTAAATGAAACAACATGGCACATATGATTTTCTTCTGAGAAGTATGCATTGTGCGCAGAGACTTTGCAGCTATCTCCTTTCCTTCATTTTTAGTGCTAACATTCCTACCTCTAAAACTAGCATTTACAATATATGAAAGCATAACTGAGGGTATAGCAGTTAACTCTTTAAACCTAAATTAAACAACATGGCACATATGATATACTTCTGAGAACTAAGCATTGTGTGCACAGATTTTTCCGCCATCACCCTTCCTTCAGTTTTTGTGCTAACATTCCTATCTCTAAACCTAGCATTTACTATATACGAAAGCATAACCGAGGGTATAGAAGCTAATTCTTTAAACCTACTGGAAAGAGGATGTCACATGTGCTTTACTTTAGGGAATTAAGCATTGAGTGTAGAGATTTTGTAGCTATTTCCTTTCCTTCAGTTTTTGTGCTAACATTCCTATCTCTAAAACTATCATTTACACTATAGGAAAGTATAACAGGGGGTATAGCCGTTAACGATTTAAAGCTACCTGGAAAATCATGGTACATATGATTTCCTTCTGAGAACTAAGCATTGTGTGCAGAGATTTTGCAGCTATCTCCGTTCCTTCAGTTTTTGTGCTAACATTCCTATCTCTAAAACTAGCATTTCCTATATAGGAAAGCATAAACGAGGGTATAGCAGGTAACTTTTTTTTTATTGACTTTGTAATAATATTACATTAAATATATATATATATATGAGGTCCCATTGAACCCTATCACCCCCACCCCAACTCTCCCCACCCCCAGCAATACTCCCTTCTATCATCATGACACATCCATTGCATTAGGCAAGTACATCTCTGGGCAACCCCGCACCCCATGGTCAACGGTCAACACCATGGCCCACACTCTCCCCCATTCCGTCCAGTGGGCCCTGTGAGCATTTACAATGTCCGGTGATTGCCCCTGAAGCACCATCCAGGGCAGCTCCATGTCCCAAAGGCGCCTCCACCTCTCATCTCTTCCTGCCTTTCCCCATACCCATCAGCCATCATGTCCACTTTTCTCAATCCAATGCCACCTTTTCTATGTGGACATTGGATTGGTTGTGTCTATTGCACCTCTATGTGAAGAGGAGGCTCAGATTCCACATGGATGCTGGATGCAATCCTCCCACTTTCAGTTGTAATCACTCTAGGCACCATGGTGTGGTGGTTGTCCTTCTTCAACTCCATCTTAGCTGAGTGTGGTGAGCCCAATAAGTCAGATTGTAGGTGCTGGAGTCTGTTGAGGTTCAGGACCTGGCTATCACATCGTCAGTCCAGAGATTCATAATCCCCTAAATATATCTTAAACCCCGACACTCACTGCACCTCCAGCACATTAGCATGAAAGTCTTATGAAGAGACATCCCATCTGAGTCCAGATTCGTCACACATAAACACCAGTTCCAAAGAGGGGCCATCTGACCTGGTAGTTAACCCCATCGGCCATGACCATAACTCCCATGGGTCTCTTTAGCCCTCGAAGGAACCGATATCTGGGGGTTGTATCTGCATTATCTGTCTCTCAGACTCTGCTCAGTTGTGCATAAGGTCAATCCTTCTGACAGCCTCCAGACTCTTTTTTAGAGACTCGTAGCCATATAAACTCATTTCTCCTTTCCATTTCCCCCTTACATGAGGTCAAACAGCATTTTAAAGTCATGTTATTTTATGTAGACAGGGATATTCCGATGATCCGCGTTGAACCTTCTGTATGAGGTCATTTTCCAGTTGCATCATCAGTTGGGTCTTTAAACCTTAATAAAACAACATGGCTCATATGATTTCCTTCTGAGAACTATGCATTGTGTGCAGATATATTGCAGCAATCTACTTTCCTTCAGTTTTTGTGCTAACATTCCTATCTCTAAAACTAGTATTTCCTATATAGGAAAGCATAAACGAGGGTATAGCAGCTACCTCTTTAAACCTAAATGAAACAACATGGCACATATGATTTCCTTCTGAGACCTAAGCATTGCGTGCAGAGATTTTGCAGCTATCTCGGTTCCTTCAGTTTTTGTGCTAACATTCCTCTCTCTAAAACTAGCATTTACTATATAGGAATGCATAACGGAGGGTATAGCAGCTAACTCTTTAAACCTACTTGAAAGAGTTTCTCACATATGCTTCATTTTAGGGAACTAATCATTGAGTGCAGAGATTTTGTGGCTATCTCCTTTCCTTCAGTTTTTGTGCTAATATGACTATCTCTAAAGGAGTATTTACAGTATCGGAAAGCATTACCGGGGGTATAACAGCTAACTCTTTAAACCTATCTGAAAAAGTTTGGTACATATGATTTACTTCTGAGAACCAAGCATTGTGTGCAGAGATTTTGCAGCTATCTCCTTTCCTTCAGTTTTTGTGCTAACATTCCTATCTCTAAAACTAGCGTTTACTATCTAGGAAAGCTTAACCGAGGGTATAGCAGCTAACTCTTTAAACCTAAACGAAACTACAAGGCACATATGATTTTCTTCTGAGAACTATGCATTGTGTGCAGAGATTTTACAGCTATCTCCTTCCCTTCAGTTTTTCTGCTAACATTCCTGTATCTAAAACTAGCACTTACTATATAGGAAAGCATAACCGAGGGTGTAGCAGCTAACTATTTAAACCTACTTGAAAGAGGATGTCACATGTGCTTTACTTTAGGGAACTAAGCATTGAGTGCAGAGTATTTGTGTCTATTTCCTTTACTTCAGTTATTGTGCTTACATTCCTTTTTTTAAAATTTGCATTTCCACTATAGGAAAGCATAAGAGGGGGTATAGCAGCTAACATTTTAAACCAACCTGAAAAAGCATGGTACATATGATTTACTTCTGAAAACTAAGCATTGTGTGCAGAGATTTTGCAGGTATCTCCTTTCCTTCAGTTTTTGTGCTCACATTCCTATCTCTAAAACTAGCATTTACTATATAGGAAAACATAACCGTGGGTATGGCAGCTAACACTTTAGACCTACTTGAAAGACGATGTCATTTGTGCTTTACTTTATGGAAATAACCATTGAGGGCAGAGATCTTGTGGCTATCTCTTTTCCTTTACATTTTGTGCTAACGTTCCTATCTATAAAACTTGCATTTCCACTATAGGAAAGCATAACCGTGGGTATAGCAGCTACCTCTTTAAACCTAAGTGAAAAAGCATGGTACATATGATTTACTTTGAGAACTAAGCATTGTGTGCAGAGATTTGGCAGCTATCTCCTTTCCTACAGTTTTTGTGCTAACAATCCTATCTCTAAAACTAGCTTTTACTATATAGGAAAGCATAACCGAGGGTATAGCAGCTAACTCTTTAAACCTACCTGAAAAAGCATGGTACATATAATTTAATCCTGAGAACTAAGCATTGTGTGCAGAGATTTTGCAGCTATCTTCTTTCCTTCAGTATTTGTGCTAACATTCCTATTTGTAAAAAAACATTTCCTATATAGGAAAGCATAACCGAGGGTATAGCTGCTAACTCTTTAAACCTAAATGAAACAACATGGCACATATGATTTACTGCTTAGAACTAAGCATTGTGTGCAGAGATTTTGCAAATATCTCCTTTCCTTCCATTTATGTACTAAAATTCCTATCTCTAAAGCTAGCCTTTAATATAATGGAAAACATAACCGAGGGTATAACAGCTAACTCTTTAAACCTACTTGAAAGAGGATGTGACATGTGCTTTAATTTAGGGAACAAAGCTTTGAGTGCAGAGATTGTGTGGCTATCTCCTTTCCTTCAGTTTTTGTGCTAATATGGATATCTCTAACTCTAGCATTTACACTATAGGAAAGCATAACCGCGGGTATAGCAGCTAACTCTTTAATCCGAAATGAACCAATATAGCACATATGATTTACTTCTGAGAAATAAACATTCTGTGCAGAGATTTTGCAGCTAACTACTTTCCTTCAGTTTTTGTGCTAACATTCCTATCTCTAAAGCTACCATTTACTGTAAAGGAAAGCATAACCGAGGGTATAGCAGCTAACTCTTTAAACCGAAATGAAACAACATGGCACATATGATTTACTTCTGAGAACTAAGCATTGCGTGCACAGATTTTTAAGCTATATCCTTTACTTCAGTTTTGTGCTAAACTTCCTATCTCTGAAACTAGCATTTCCTATATAGGAAGGCATAACCGAAGGTATAGCAGGTAACTCTTTAAACCTAACTGAAATAACATGGCACATATGATTTCCTTCTGAGAACAAATCATTGCGTACAGAGATTTTCAGCTATCTGCTGTCCTTCAGTTTTTGTGCTTACATTCGTATCTCTGAAACTAGCATTTCCTATATAGGAAAGCATACTCGAGGGTATAGGAGCCAACTCTTTAAAACTAAGTGAAACAACATGGCACTTATGATTTCCTTTTCAGACTTAAGCATTGTGTGCAGAAATTTTGCAGCTATCTCCTTTACTTCAGTTTTTGTGCTAACATTCCTATCTCTAAAGCTAGCATTTCCTATATAGGAAAGCATAAGCGAGGGTATAGCAGCTAACTCTTTAAACCTCCTTGAAAGAGGATGTCACATGTTCTTTACTTTAGGGAATTAAGCATTGAGTGCACAGATTTTGAACCTATCTCCATTCCTTCAGTTTTTGTGCTAACTTTCCTATCTCTAAAACTCGCTTTTACAGTATAGGAAAGCATAACTGGTGGTATAGCAGCTAACTCTCTAAACCTCCCTGAAAAACCATGGTACATATGATTCACTTCTGAGACCTAAGCATTGTGTGCAGGGATTTTGCAGCTATCTCCTTTCCTTCAGTTTTTGTGCTAACATTCCTATCTCTAAAGCTAGCCTTTACGCTATAGCAAAGCCTAACCGGGGGTAAAGCAGCTAACTCTTTAAACCTACCTCAAAAAGCATGGTACATATGATTTACTTCTGAGAACTAAGCAGTGTGTGCAGAGATTTTGCAGCTATCTCCTTTCCTTCAGTTTTTGGGCTAACATTCCTCTCTCTAAAACAAGCATTTCCTATATAGGAAAGCATAACCGAGGGTATTGTAGCTAACTCTTTAGACCTATTTGAAAGAGGATGTCACATGTCCTTTACTTTAGGGAACTAAGCATTGAGTGCAGAGATTTTGTGGTCATCTCCTTTCTTTCAGTTTTTGTGCTAACATTCCTATCTCTAAGGCTAGCCTTTACGCTACAGGAAAGCATAACCGGGGGTATAGCAGCTAAGTCTTTAAACCTACCTGGAAAAGCATGGCACATATGATTTACTTCTGAGAACTAAGCATTGTGTGCAGAGAATTTGCAACAATCTCCTTTCCTTCAGTTTTGTGCTAACATACCTATCCCTAAACTAGCATTTATTATATTGTAAAGAATAACCGAGGGTATAGCAGCTAACTCTTTAGACCTAAATGAAACAATATGGCACATATGATTTACTTCTGAGAACTAAATATTATGTGCAGAAATTTTGCAGCTATCTCTTTTCCTTCAGTTTTTGTGCCAAAATTCTCAACTCTAAAACTTGCCTTTACACTATAGGAAAGCATAACAAGGGGTATAGCAGCTAACTCTTTAAACCTACCGGAAAAGGTATGGTACAAGTGATTTACTTCTGAGAACTGAGCATTGAGTGCAGAGATTTTGGTGTTTTCTTCTTTCCTTCTGTTTTTCTGCTAACATTCCTATCTGTAAAAGAATCTTTTCCTTTGTAGGAAAGCATAACGGAGGGTATAGCCGATAACACTTTAAACCTAAATGAAACAACATGTCACATATGATTTACTTCTGAGACCTAAACATTTTGTGCAGAGATTTCGCAGCTCTCTATTTTCCTTCAGTTTTTGTGCTAACATTCCTATCTCTAAAACTAGCATTTACACTATAGGAAAGCAAAACCGGGGGTATACCAGTTTACACTTCAAACTACCCGCAAAAGCATGGTACATATGATTTACTTGTGAGAAGTAAGCATTGTGTGCAGAGATTTTGCAGCTATTTCCTTTCCTTCAGTTGTTGTGCTTACATTCCTATCTCTAAAACTGGCATTTACACTATAGGAAAGCATAACCGGGGGGAAGAGCAGCTAACTCTTTAAACCTACATGAAAAAGCATGGTACATATGATTTAGTTCTGAGAACTAAGCATTGTGTGCAGAGATTTTGCAGCTATCTTCTTTCCTTCAGTTTTTGTGCTAACATACCTATCTGTAAAACTACCATTTCCATTATAGGAAAGCATAAGCGAGGGTATAGCAGCTAACTCTTTAAACCTGAATGAAACAACATGGCACATATGATTTACTTCTGTGAAATAAGCATTGCATGCAGAGATTTTGCACCTATCTTCTTTCCTTCAGTTTTTGTGCTTACATTGGTATCTGTAAATCTAGCACTTCCTTTATAGAAAGGCATAACCGAGGGTATACCCACTAATTCTTTAAACCTAAATGAAACAACATGACACATATGAGTTACTTCTGAGAACTAAGCATTGTGTGAAGAGATTTTGCAGCTAACTTCTTTCCTTCAGTTTTTGTGCTAACATTCCTATCACTAAAACTAGCATTTACACTACAGGAAAGCATAACCGGCGGTATAGCAGCTAACTCTTTAAACCTACCTGAAAAAGCGTACTACACATGAATTACTTCTGAGAACTAAGGATTGTGTGCCGACATGTTGCAGCTATCTCCTTTACTTCAGTTTTTGTGCTAACATTAACATCTCAAAAACTAGCATTTCTTATATAGGAAAGCATAACCGAGGGTATAGCAGCTAACGCTTTCAACCTAAATGAAACAACATGGCACATATGATTTACTTCTGAGAACTAAACATTGTGTACTGAGATTTTACAGCTATCTCCTTTCCTTCAGATTTTGTACTAACATTTCTATATCTAAAACTAGCATATAAACTATAGGGAAGCATAACCAGGGTTATGGCAGCTAACACTTTAAGCATACATTAAAAAGCATGGTACTTATGATTTACTTCTGAGAACTAAGCATTGTGTGCAGAGATTTTGCAGCTATCTTCTTTCCTTCAGTTTTTGTGCTATCATTTTTATCTGTAAAAGAAGTATTTCCTATATAGGAAAGCATATCAGAGGGTATAGCCGCCAACTCTTTAAAACTAAATGAAACAATATGTCACATATGATGTACTTCTGAGAACTAAACATTGTGTGCATAGATTTTGCAGCTATCTCCTTTCCTTCAGTTTTTGTAGTAACATTCATATCTCTAAAACTAGCATTTCCTTTATAGGTAAGCATAACCAAGGGTATAACACCTAACTCTTTAAACCTAAATGAAACAACGGCACCTATGATTTACTTCTGAGAACTAAACATTGTGTGCAGAGATTTTGCAGCTATCTATTTTTCTTCAGTTTTTGTGCCAACATTCCAATCTCTAAAACTAGCTTTTACACTATAGGGAAACATAACCGGGGGTATAGCAGCTAACTCTTTCAACCTACCTCAAAAAGCATGGTACTTATGATTTACTTCTGAGAAATAATTATTGTGGGCAGAGATTTCGCAGCTATCTCCTTTCCTTCAGTTTTTGTGCTAACATTAATATCTATAAAACTAGCATTTCCTTTATGGGAAAGCATAACTGAGGGTATAGCAGGTAACTCTTTAAACCTAAATGAAACAACATGGCACATATGACTTACTTCTAAGACCTAAACATTGTGTGCAGAGATTTTGCAGCTATCTCTTTTCCTTCAGTTTTTGTGCTATCATTCCTATCTCTAAAACTAGCATTTATACTGTAGGAAAGCATAACTGGGGGTATAGCAGCTAACTCGTTAACCTACCAGAAAAAGAATGGTACGTATGATTTACTTTGGAGAACTAAGCATTGCGTGTAGAGATTTTGCTGCTATTTCCTTTCCTTCAGTTTTTGTGCTAACATTCCTATTTGTAAAACAAGCATTTCCTATATAGGAAAGCATAACCGAGGGTACAGCCGCTAACTCTTTAAACGTAAATGAAACAACATGGCACATATGATTTATTTCTGAGAACTACGCATTGTGCAGAGATTTTGAGGCTATCTCCTTTCCTTCAGTTTTTATGGTAATATTCATATCTCTAAAACTAGCATTTCATAAAAAGGAAAGCATAACCGAGGGTATAGCAGCTAACTCTGTAAACCTAAATGAAACAATATGGCACATATGATTTACTTCTGAGAACTAAAAATTGTGTGCAGAGATTTTTCAGCTATCTCTTTTCCTTCAATTTTGGTGATAATATTCCTATCCCTAAAACTAGCATTTATACCATAAGTAAGCATAACCGCGGGTATAGCAGCTAACTCGTTAAACCTACCAGAAAAAGTATGGTACATATGATTTACATCTGAGAACTCAGCATTGTGTGCAGAGATTTTGCAGCTATCTTCTTTCCTTCAGTTTTTGTGCTAACATTCCTATTTGTATAACTACCATTTCCTATACAGGGAAGCATAACCAAGGGTATAGCCGCTAACTCTTTAAACCTAAATGAAACAACATAGCACATATGATTTATTTCTGAGAACTAAGCATTGTGTGCAGAGATTTTGCAGCTATCTTCTTTCCTTCAGTTTTTTTGCTAACATTCCTATCTATAAAAACAGCATTTACACTATAGGGAAGCATAACCGGGGGTATAGGAGCTAACTCTTTAAACCTACCTGAAAAAGCATGGTACATACGATTTACTTCTGAGAACTAAGCATTGTGTGCAGAGGTTTTACAGCTATTTTCTTTCCCTCAGTTTTTGTGCTAATATTATTATCTGTAAAACTTGCATTTCCTATATAGGAAACCATAACCGAGGGTATCGCCGCTAACGCTTTAATCCTAAATATAACAACACGGCACATATGATTTACTTCTGAGAACTAAGCATTGTGTGCTGAGATTTTGCAGCTATCTTCTTTCCTTCAGTTTTTGTGCTAACATTCCTATCTGTAAAACTAGCATTTCCTATAAAGGAAAGCATAACCGGGGGTATAGCAGCTAACTCTTTAAACCTTAATGAAACAACAGGGCACATAGGGTACTTCTCAGAACTAAACATTGTGTGCAGAGATTTTGCAGTTATCTCTTTTCCTTCAGTTTTTTTTTCTAACATTCCTATCTCTAAAACTTGCATTTACACAATAGGAAAGCATAACCAGGGCTATAGCAGCTAACTCTTTAAACATACCTGAAAAATTATGGTACATATGATTTACTACTGAGAACTATGCATTGTGTGCAGAGATTTTGCACCTATCTACTTTCCTTCAGGTTTTGTGCTAACATTCATTTATCTAAAACGAGCATTTCCAATACAGGAAAGCATAACCGTGGTTAAAGCAGTTAAATCTTTAAACCTAAATGAAACAATATGGCACATATGATTTACTTCTGAGAACTAAGCACTGTGTGCAGAGATTTTGCAGCTATCTCCTTTCCTTCAGTTTTTGTGCTAACATTCATATCTCTAAAACTAGCATTTCCTATATAGGAAAGCATAACCCAGGGTATAGCAGCTAACTCTTTAAACATAAATGAAACAACCTGGCACATATGATTTACTTCTGAGAACAAAGCATTATGTGCAGAGATTTTGCAGCTATCTCCTTTCCTTCAGTTTTTATGCCAACATTGATATCTCTAAAACTTGCATTTCCTATATAGGAAAGCATAACCGAGGGTATAGCAGCTAACTCTTTAAACCTAAATGAAACAACATTGCACATATGATTTACTTCTGAGAACTAAACATTGTGTATAGAGATTTTGCAGCTATCTCCTTTCCTTCAGTTTTTGTGCTAACATTCATATCTATAAAACTAGCATTTCTTTATAGGAATGTATAACCGGGGGTATAGCAGCTAACTCTTTAACCTACCTGAAAAAGCATGGAACATATGATTTACTTCTGAGAACTAAGCATTGTGTGCAGAGATTTTGCACCTATCTTCTTTCCTTGAGGTTTTGTGCTAACATTCCTATCTGTAAAACTAGCATTTCCTATTAGGAAAGCATAACCGAAGGTTTCGCCGCTAACAATTTAAACCAAAATGAAACAACATGGCAGACATGATTTACTTCTGAGAACTAAGCATTGTGTGCAATGATTTTGCAGTTCTCTCCTTTACTTCAGTTTTTATGCTAACATTCATATACCTAAAACTTGCATTTCCTGTATAGGAAAGCATAACCGAGGTTATAGCAGCTAACTCTTTAAACTTAAATGATACAAAATGGCACATATGATTTACTTCTGAGAACTAAACATTGGTGCAGAGATTTTGCAGCTATCTTCTTTCCTTCAGTTTTTGTGCTAACATTATTTGTAAAAAAAGCCTTTCTTATATAGGAAAGCATAACCTAGGGTATAGCAGCTAACTCTATAAAGATAAATGAAATAACATGGCATATATGATTTACTTCTGAGAACTAAACATTGTGTGCAGAAATTTTGCAGCTATCTCTTTTCCTTCAGTTTTTGTCTTAACATTCCTATATCTAAAACTTGCTTTTACACTATAGGAAATCATACCTGGGAGTATAGCAGGTAAAACTTTAAACCTACCTGAAAAAGCATGGTACAAATGATTTACTTCTGAGAACTAAGAATTGTGTGCAGAGATTTTGCAGCTATCTTCTTTCCTTCAGTTTTTGTGCTAACATTCCTATCTGTAAAACTAGCATCTCCTATGTAGGGAAGCCTAACCGAGGCTATAGCCGCTAACTCTTTAAACCTAAATGAAACAAAATGGCACATATGATGTACTTCTGAGAACTAAGCATTGTGTGAAGAGATTTTGCAGCTATCTCTTTTCCTTTAGTTTTTGTACTAACATTCCTATCTATAAAACTAGGATTTACACTATCGGAAAGCATAACCGAGGGTATCGCCCCTAACTCTTTAAACCTAAATGAAACAACATGGCACATATGATGTACTTCTGAGAACTAAGCATTGTGTGCAGAGATTTTGCAGCTATTTCCTGTCCTTCTGTTTTTGTTCTAACATTCATATCCCTAAAACTAGCATTTCCTATATAGGAAAGCATAACCGATGGTATAGCCGCTAACTCTTTAAACCTAAATGAAACAACATGGCACTTATGAGTTACTTCGGAGAACTAATCATTTTGTGCAGAGATTTTCCAGCTATCTCCTTTCCTTCAGTTTTTATGCTAACATTCATATCTTTAAACTAGCATTTCCTGTATAGGAATGCATAACCGATAGTGTAGCAGCTAACTCTTTAAACATAAATGAAACAACATGGCACATATGATTTACTTCTAAGACCTAAACATTGTGTGCAGAGATTTTGCTGCTATCTCTTTTCCTTCAGTTTTTGTGCTAACATTCCTATCTCTAAAATTAGAATTTATACAATAGGAAAGAATAACTGGGGGTATAGCAGCTAACTCGTTAAACCTACCAGAAAAAGAATGGTACATATGAATTACTTCAGAGAACTAAGCATTGCGTGCAGAGACTTTGCTGCTATTTCCTTTCCTTCAGTTTTTGTGCTAACATTCCTATTTTTAAAACAAGCATTTCCTATATATGAAAGCATAACCGAGGGTACAGCCGCTAACTATTTAAACCTAAATGAAACAACATGGCACATATGATTTACTTCTGAGAACTAAGCATCGTGCAGAGATTTTGAGGCTATCTCCTTTCCTACAGTTTTTATGGTAACATTCATATCTCTAAAACTAGCATTTCCTATATAGGAAAGCATAACCGAGGGTATAGCAGCTAACTCTTTAAACCTAAATGAAACAATATGGCACATATGATTTACTTCTAAAAACTAATCATAGTGTGCTGAGATTTTTCAGCTATCTCTTTTCCTTCAGTTTTTGTGATAATATTCCTATCCCTAAAACTAGCATTTATACTATAAGAAAGCATAACCGCGGGTATAGCAGCTAACTCGTTAAACCTACTACAAAAATAATGGTACATATGATTTACTTCTGTGAACTAAGCATTGTGTGCAGAGATTTTGCAGCTATCTTCTTTCCTTCAGTTTTTGTGCTAACATTCCTATATGTAAAACTACCATTTCCTATACAGGGAAGCATAACCGAGGGTATAGCTGCTAACTGTTTAATCCTAAATGAAACAACATGGCACATATTATTTACTACTGAGAACTATGCATTGTGTGCAGAGATTTTGCACCTATCTACTTTCCTTCAGGTTTTGTGCTAACATTCATGTATCTAAAATGAGCATTTCCAATATAGGAAAGCATAACCGTGGTTAAAGCAGTTAAATCTTTAAACCTAAATGAAACAATATGGCACATATGATTTACTTCTGAGAACTAAGCACTGTGTGCAGAGATTTTGCAGCTATCTCCTTTCCTTCAGTTTTTGTGCTAACATTCATATCTCTAAAACTAGCATTTCCTATATAGGAAAGCATAACCCAGGGTATAGCAGCTAACTCTTTAAACATAAATGAAACAACCTGGCACATATGATTTACTTCTGAGAACAAAGCATTATGTGCAGAGATTTTGCAGCTATCTCCTTTCCTTCAGTTTTTATGCCAACATTGATATCTCTAAAACTTGCATTTCCTATATAGGAAAGCATAACCGAGGGTATAGCAGCTAACTCTTTAAACCTAAATGAAACAACATTGCACATATGATTTACTTCTGAGAACTAAACATTGTGTATAGAGATTTTGCAGCTATCTCCTTTCCTTCAGTTTTTATGCCAACATTGATATCTCTAAAACTTGCATTTCCTATATAGGAAAGCATAACCAAGGGTATAGCAGCTAACTCTTTAAACCTAAATGAAACAACATTGCACATATGATTTACTTCTGAGAACTAAACATTGTGTATAGAGATTTTGCAGCTATCTCCTTTCCTTCAGTTTTTGTGCTAACATTCATATCTATAAAACTAGCATTTCTTTATAGGAATGTATAACCGGGGGTATAGCAGCTAACTCTTTAACCTACCTGAAAAAGCATGGAACATATGATTTACTTCTGAGAACTAAGCATTGTGTGCAGAGATTTTGCACCTATCTTCTTTCCTTGAGGTTTTGTGCTAACATTCCTATCTGTAAAACTAGCATTTCCTATTAGGAAAGCATAACCGAAGGTTTCGCCGCTAACAATTTAAACCAAAATGAAACAACATGGCAGACATGATTTACTTCTGAGAACTAAGCATTGTGTGCAATGATTTTGCAGTTCTCTCCTTTACTTCAGTTTTTATGCTAACATTCATATACCTAAAACTTGCATTTCCTGTATAGGAAAGCATAACCGAGGTTATAGCAGCTAACTCTTTAAACTTAAATGATACAAAATGGCACATATGATTTACTTCTGAGAACTAAACATTGGTGCAGAGATTTTGCAGCTATCTTCTTTCCTTCAGTTTTTGTGCTAACATTATTTGTAAAAAAAGCCTTTCTTATATAGGAAAGCATAACCTAGGGTATAGCAGCTAACTCTATAAAGATAAATGAAATAACATGGCATATATGGTTTACTTCTGAGAACTAAACATTGTGTGCAGAAATTTTGCAGCTATCTCTTTTCCTTCAGTTTTTGTCTTAACATTCCTATATCTAAAACTTGCTTTTACACTATAGGAAATCATACCTGGGAGTATAGCAGGTAAAACTTTAAACCTACCTGAAAAAGCATGGTACAAATGATTTACTTCTGAGAACTAAGAATTGTGTGCAGAGATTTTGCAGCTATCTTCTTTCCTTCAGTTTTTGTGCTAACATTCCTATCTGTAAAACTAGCATCTCCTATGTAGGGAAGCCTAACCGAGGCTATAGCCGCTAACTCTTTAAACCTAAATGAAACAAAATGGCACATATGATGTACTTCTGAGAACTAAGCATTGTGTGAAGAGATTTTGCAGCTATCTCTTTTCCTTTAGTTTTTGTACTAACATTCCTATCTATAAAACTAGGATTTACACTATCGGAAAGCATAACCGAGGGTATCGCCCCTAACTCTTTAAACCTAAATGAAACAACATGGCACATATGATGTACTTCTGAGAACTAAGCATTGTGTGCAGAGATTTTGCAGCTATTTCCTGTCCTTCTGTTTTTGTTCTAACATTCATATCCCTAAAACTAGCATTTCCTATATAGGAAAGCATAACCGATGGTAGAGCCGCTAACTCTTTAAACCTAAATGAAACAACATGGCACTTATGAGTTACTTCGGAGAACTAATCATTTTGTGCAGAGATTTTGCAGCTATCTCCTTTCCTTCAGTTTTTATGCTAACATTCATATCTTTAAACTAGCATTTCCTGTATAGGAAAGCATAACCGATAGTGTAGCAGCTAACTCTTTAAACATAAATGAAACAACATGGCACATATGATTTACTTCTAAGACCTAAACATTGTGTGCAGAGATTTTGCTGCTATCTCTTTTCCTTCAGTTTTTGTGCTAACATTCCTATCTCTAAAATTAGAATTTATACAATAGGAAAGAATAACTGGGGGTATAGCAGCTAACTCGTTAAACCTACCAGAAAAAAGAATGGTACATATGAATTACTTCGGAGAACTAAGCATTGCGTGCAGAGACTTTGCTGCTAATTCCTTTCCTTCAGTTTTTGTGCTAACATTCCTATTTTTAAAACAAGCATTTCCTATATATGAAAGCATAACCGAGGGTACAGCCGCTAACTCTTTAAACCTAAATGAAACAACATGGCACATATGATTTACTTCTGAGAACTAAGCATCGTGCAGAGATTTTGAGGCTATCTCCTTTCCTACAGTTTTTATGGTAACATTCATATCTCTAAAACTAGCATTTCCTATATAGGAAAGCATAACCGAGGGTATAGCAGCTAACTCTTTAAACCTAAATGAAACAATATGGCACATATGATTTACTTCTAAAAACTAATCATAGTGTGCTGAGATTTTTCAGCTATCTCTTTTCCTTCAGTTTTTGTGATAATATTCCTATCCCTAAAACTAGCATTTATACTATAAGAAAGCATAACCGCGGGTATAGCAGCTAACTCGTTAAACCTACCACAAAAATAATGGTACATATGATTTACTTCTGTGAACTAAGCATTGTGTGCAGAGATTTTTGCAGCTATCTTCTTTCCTTCAGTTTTTGTGCTAACATTCCTATATGTAAAACTACCATTTCCTATACAGGGAAGCATAACCGAGGGTATAGCTGCTAACTGTTTAATCCTAAATGAAACAACATGGCACATATTATTTACTACTGAGAACTATGCATTGTGTGCAGAGATTTTGCACCTATCTACTTTCCTTCAGGTTTTGTGCTAACATTCATGTATCTAAAATGAGCATTTCCAATATAGGAAAGCATAACCGTGGTTAAAGCAGTTAAATCTTTAAACCTAAATGAAACAATATGGCACATATGATTTACTTCTGAGAACTAAGCACTGTGTGCAGAGATTTTGCAGCTATCTCCTTTCCTTCAGTTTTTGTGCTAACATTCATATCTCTAAAACTAGCATTTCCTATATAGGAAAGCATAACCCAGGTTATAACAGCTAACTCTTTAAACCTATATGAAACAACCTGGCACATATGATTTATTTCTGAGATTAAGCATTGTGTGCAGAGATTTTGCTGCTATCTCCTTTCCTTCAGTTTTTGTGCTAACATTCCTAACTGTAAAACTAGCATTTCCTTTATAGGAAAGCATATCTGGGGGTATAGTAGCTAACTCTTTAAACCTACCTGAAAAAGTATGGTACATATGATTTACTTTTGAGAACTAAGCATTGTGTGCATAGATTTTGTAGCTATCTCTTTTCCTTCAGTATTTTTGCTAACATTCCTATCTCTAAAAATAGCATTTACACTATTGGGAAGCATAACCGGGGGTATAGCAGCTAACACTTTAAACCTAAATGAAACAACATGGCACAGATGATTTATTTCTGAGAACTAAGCATTGTGTGCAGAGATTTTGCGGCTATATCCTTTCCTTCAGTTTTTGTGCTAACATTCATATGTCTAAAACTAGCAATTGCTATATAGGAAAGCATAACCGGGGGTATAGCAGCTAAATCTTTAAACCTGCCTGAAAAAGCATGGTACATATGATTTACTTCTGAGAACTAAGCATTGTGTGCATAGATTTTGTAGCTATCCTCTTTCCTTCAGTTTTTGGGCTAACTTTCCTATCTCTAAAACTAGCTTTTAAACTACAGGAAAGCATAACCGGGGGTATCGAGCTTACTCTTTAAACCTAACTAAAAAGGCATGGTACATATGATTTACTTCTCAGAACTAAGCATTGTGTGCAGAGATTTTGCACCTATCTTCTTTCCTTAAGTTTTTGTGCTAACATTCTTATCTGTAAAACAAGCATTTCCTATATAGGAAAGCATAACCAAGGGTATATCCGCTAACTCTTTAAACCTAAATGAAACAACATGGCACATATGATTTATTTCTGAGAAGTAAACATTGTGTACAGAGATTTTGAAGCTATCTCCTTTCCTTCCGTTTTTGTGCTAACATTCATATCTCTAAAACTAGCTATTCCTACATAGGAAAGCATAACCGGAGGTATAGCAGCTAACTCTTTCAACCTAAATGAAACAAATTGGCACATATGATTTACTTCTCAGAACTAAACATTGTGCGCAGTGATTTTGCAGCTATCCCTTTTCCTTCAGTTTTTGTGCTAACATTCATATCTGTAAAACTAGAATTTACACTCTAAAAAAGCATAACCGGAGGTATAGCACCTAACTCTTTAAACCTATCTTAAAAAGCATGGTACATATTATTTACTTCTAAGAACTAAGCATTGTGTGCTGGGATTTTGCAGCTATCTTCTTTCCTTCAGTTTTTGTGCTAACATTCCTATCTCTACATCTAGAATTTACACAACAGGAAATCATAAACAGCGGTATAGCAGCTAACGTGTTAAACCTACCTTAAAAAGCATGGTACATATGATTTACCTCTGAGAACTAAGCATTGTGTGCAGAGGTTTTGCAGCTATATTCTTTCCTTAAGTTTTTGTGCTAACATTCTTATCTGTAAAACAAGCATTTCCTATATAGGAAAGCATAACCAAGGGTATATCCGCTAACTCTTTAAACCTAAATAAAACAACATGGCACATATGATTTATTTCTGAGAAGTAAACATTGTGTACAGAGATTTTGCAACTATGTCCTTTCCTTCAGTTTTTGTGCTAACATTCATATCTCTAAAACTAGCAATTCCTATATAGGAAAGCATAACCGGGGGTATAGCATCTAAATCTTTAAACCTCCCTATAAAAGTATGGTACATATGCTTTACTTCTGAGAACTAAGCATTGTGTGCAGAGAATCTGCAGGTATCTTCTTTCCTTCAGTTTTTGTGCTAACATTCCTATCTGTAAAACTAGCATTTCCTATATAGGAAAGCATAACCGAGGGTATCGCCACTAACTATTTAAACCAAAATGAAACAACATGGCACATGTGATTTTCTTATGACAACTAAGCATTGTGTGCAGAGATTTTGCAGCTATGTCCTTTACTTCAGTTTTTCGGCTAACATTCATATCTCTAAAACTAGCATTTCCTATATAGAAATCCATAACGGTAGGTATAGCAGCTAACACTTTAAACCTACCTGAAAATCCATGGTACATATGATTTACTTCTGAGAACTAAGCATTGCGAGGAGAGATTTTGCAGCTATCTTCTTTCCTTCATTGTTGTGCTAACATTCCTATCTGTATAACTATCATTTCCTATACAGGAAAGCATAACTGAGGGTATAGCCGCTAACTGTTTAAACCAAAATGAAACAACACGGCACATATGATTTACTTCTGGGAATTAAGAATTGTGTGCAGAGATTTTGCAGCTATCTCCTTTCCTTCAATTTTTATACTAACATTCCTATCTCTAAAACTAGCATTTACACTACAGGAAAGCATAACCGGGGGTATAGCAGCTAACTCTTTAAACCTACCTGAAAAAGCATGGTACATATAATTTACTTCTGAGAACTAAGCATTGTGTGCAGAGATTTTGCAGCTATCTTCTTTCCTTCAGTTTTTTTTGCTAACATTCCTATTTAAAAAACAAGAATTTTCTATATAGCAAAGCATAACGGAGGGTATAGCCGCTAACTCTTTAATCCTAAATGAAACAACATGGCACATATGATTTTCTTCTGAGAACTAAGCATTGTGTGCAGAGATTTTGCAGCTATCTTTTTTCCTTCAGTTTTTGTGCTAACATTCATTTCTGTAAAACCAGCATTTACACTCTATGAAAGCATAACCGGAGGTATAGTAGCTAACTCTTGCAACCTACCCGAAAAAGCATGGTGCATATGATTTACTTCTGAGAACTAAGCATTGTCTGCAGAGATTTTGCAGCTGTCTCCTTTCCTTCAGTTTTGTGCTAACATTCATATCTCTAATACTAGCATTTCCTATATATGAAAGCATAAAGGAGGGTATAGCAGGTAACTCTTTAACCTAAATGAAACAACATGGCAGATATGATTTATTTCTGAGAACTAAATATTTTGTGCAGAGATTTTGCAGCTATCTCCTTTCCTTCAGTTTCTGTGCCAACATTCATATCTCTAAAACGAGCATTTCCTATATAGGAAAGCATAACTGGGGGTAAAGAAGCTAACTCTTTAAACCTACCTGAGAAAGCAAGGTACATATGATTTACTTCTGAGAACTAAGCATTGTGTGCTGAGATTTGGCAACTATCTTTTTTCCTTCAGTTTTTGTTCTACCATTCCGTTAAACTAGCATTTCCTACATAGGAAAGCATAACCGAGGGTATAGCCCTTAACTCTTTAAACCTAAAAGAAACAACATGGCACATATGATTTACTTCTGAGAACTGTGCGTTCTGCGCAGAGATTTTGTAGCTGTCTCCTTTCCTTCAGTTTTTGTGCTAAAATTCATATCTCAAAAACTGGCATTTCCTATATGGGAAAGCATAACCGGGGGTAAAGCAGCTAACTCTTTAAACCTACCTGAGAAAGCATGGTACATATGATTTATTTCTGAGAACTAAGCATTGTGTGTAGAGATTTTGCTGCTATCTTCTTTCCTTCAGGTTTTGTGCTAACATTCCTATCTGTAAAACTAGCATTACCATTATGGGAAAGCATAAACGAGGGTATAGCAGTTACCTCTTTAAACCTAAATGAAACAACATGGCACATATGATTTACTTCTGAAAACTAAACATTGTTTGCAGAGGTTTTGAAGCTATCTCTTTTCCTTCCGTTTTTGTGCTAATATTCCTATCTCTAAAACTTGCATTTACACTATAGGAAAGCATAACCAGAGCTATAGCTGCTAACTCTTTAAACCTACCTGAAAAACCATGGTACATCTGATTTACTTCTGAGAACTAAGCATTGAGTGCCGAGATTTTCCAGCTCTCTCCTTTCCTTCAGTTTTTGTGCTAACATTCATATTTCTAAAACTAGAATTTCCTCTATAGAAAAGCAGAACCGGCGGTATAGGAGCTAACTCTTTATACCTACCTGAAAAAACATGCTACATACGATTTACTTCAGAGAACTGAGCATTGTGTGCAGAGATTTTGCAGCTATCTTCTTTCCTTCATTTTTTGTGCTAACATTCCTAACTGTAAAACTAGCATTTCCTATAATGGAACGCATAACCGAGGGTATCGCCGCCAACTCTTTAAACCTAAATGAAACAACAATGCACATATCATTTACTTCTGAGAACAAAGCATTGTGTGCAGAGATTTTTCAGCTATCTCCTTTCCTTCAGTTTTTGTGGTAACATTTACATCTCAAAAACAACCATTTCCTATACAGGAAAGCATAAACAAGGGTATAGCAGCTGACTCTTTATACCTAAATGAAACAATATGGGACATATGATTTACTTCTGAGAACTAAACATGGTGTGCAGAGATTTTGAAGCTATCTCTTTTCCTTCAGTTTTTGTTTTAAAATTTCTGTCTCTAAAACTAGCGTTTACACTATAGAAAATCATACCCGGGGGTAAAGCAGCTAACTCTTTCAACATATCTGAAGAAGCATGGTACATATGATTTGCTTCTGAGAACTAAGCATTGTGTGCAGAGATTTTGCAGCTATCTCCTTTCCTGCAGTTTTTATGCTAACATTCATATCTCCAAAACTAGCATTTACTATATAGGAAGGCATAACCGAAGGTATAGGAGCTAACTCTTTAAACATACCTGAAAAAGTATGGTACATATGATTTACTTCACAGAACTAAGCATAGTGTGCAGAGATTTCGCAGCTATCTTCTGTCCTTCAGTTTTTGTGCTAATATTCCAATCTGTAAAACAAGCATTTACACTAGAGTAAAGCATAACAGGGGGTATAGCAGCTAACTCTTTAAAACTACCTGAAAAGGCATGGTACATATGATTTACTTCTGAGAACTAATCATTGTGTGCAGAGATTTTGCAGCTATCTCCTTTCCTTCAGTTTTTATGCTAACATTCATATCTTTAAACTAGCATTTCCTGTTTAGGAAAGCATAACCGATAGTATAGGAGCTAACACTTTAAAAATAAAGGAAACAACATGGCACATATGGTTTACTTCTGAAAACTAAACATAGTGTGCTGAGATTTTGCAGCTATCTCTTTTCCTTCAGTTTTTGTGATAATATTCCTATTCCTAAAACAAGCATTTATACTTTAAGAAAGCATAACCGCGGGTATAGCAGCTAACTCTTAAAACCTAAATGAAACAACATGGCACATATGATTTACTTCTGGGAATTAAACGTTGTGTGCAGAGATTTTGCAGCTATCTCTTTTCCTTCAGTTTTGTGCTAACATTCCTATCTCTAAAACTAGCATTTACACTATCGGAAAGCATAAATGAGGGTATCGCCGCTAACTCTTTAAAGCTAAATTAAACAACATGGCACATATGATTTACTTTGTAACCTAAGCATTGTGTGCAGTGATTTTGCAGCTATCTCCTTTCCTTAAGTTTTTGTTCTAACATCCATATCTCTAAAACTAGAATTTCTTAAATAGGAAACCAAAACCGGGGGTATAGGAGCTAACTCTTTAAACCTAAATGAAACAACATGGCACATATGATTTACTTCTGGGAACTCAACATTGCATACAGAGACTTTGCAGCTATCTCTTTTCCTTCAGTTTTTCTGCTAACGTTCCTCTCTCTAAAACTAGCATTTACACTATAGGGAAGCATAACCGGGGGTATAGCAGTTAACTCTTTAAATCTACCTGAAAAAGCATGGTACATACGATTTACTTCTGAGAACTAAGCATTGTGTGCAGAGATTTTGCAGCTATCTTCTTTCCTTCAGTTTTTGTGCTAACATTCCTATTTTTAAAACAAGAATTTCCTACATAGGAAAGCATAACCGACGGTATATCCGCTAACTCTTTAAAATAAATGAAACAACATGGCACATATTATTGACTTCTGAGAACTAAGCATTGCGTGTAGAGATTTTGCAGCTATCTCCTTTCCTTCAGTTTTTGTTCTAACATTCATATCTCTAAAACTAGCATTCCCTATATAGGAAAGCAAACCGGAGGTTTAGCAGCTAACTCTTTCAACCTACCTCAAAGCATGGTTCACATGATTTACTTCTGAAAACTAAGCATTGTGGGTAGAGATTTTGCAGCTATCTCCTTTCCTTCAGTTTTTGTGCTAACATTCATATCTCTAAAACGAGGATTTCCTACATAGGAAAGAATAACCGGAGTTATAGCATCTAACTCTTTAAACCGAAATGAAACAAATTGGCACACATGATTTACTTCTAAGTACTAAACATTGTGTGCAGAGATTTTGCAGCTATCTCTTTTCCTTCAGTTTTTGTGCTAACATTCCTATCTCTAAAACTAACATTTATATTATAGGAAAGCATAACCGGGGGTATAGCAGGTAACTCGTTAAACCTACCTGAAAAAGCATGGTACATGTGATTTACTTCTGAGAACTAAGCATTGTATGCAGAGATTTTGAAGCTATCTCCTTTCCTTCAGTTTTTGGGCTAACATTTCTATCTGTAAAACAAGCATTTCCTATGTAGGTAAAAATAACCAATGGTTTATCCGCTAACTCTTTAAACCTAAAAGAAACAACATGGCATATATGATTTACTTCTGAGAACTAAGCATTGTTTGTAGAGATTTTGCAGCTATCTCCTTTCCTTCAGTTTTTGAACTAACATTCATATCTCTAAAACTAGCATTTCCTATATATGTACGAATATCCAAGGGTATCGCAACTAACTCTTTAAACCTAAATGAAACAACATGGCACATATCATTTACTTATGAGAACTAAGCATTGAGTACAGAGATTTTGCACCTATGTCCTTTCCTTCAGTTTTTGTGCTAACAATCCATTCCCTAAAACTAGCATTTACTATATAGGAAAGCATAACGAGGTTATAGCAGCTAACTATTTAAACCTAAATGAAACAACATGGCGCATATGACTTACTTCTCAGAATTAAGCATTGTGTGCAGAGATTTTGCAGCTATCTCCATTCCTTCAGTATTTATGCTAACATTCCTATCTCTAAAACTAGCATTTACTATATAGGAAAACATAACCGCGGGTATAGCAGGTAAATCTTTAAACATAAATGAAACAACATGACACATTTAATTTACTTCTGAGAACTAAGCATTGTGTAGAGTGATTTCGCAGCAATCTCCTTTTCTTCAGTTTTTGTGCTAACATTCCTGTCCGTAAAAGTAGAACTTACTATATAGGAAACCATAACCGAGGGTATAGCAGCTAACTCTTTAAACCTAATAGAAACAACATTGCATATATGATCTACTTCTGAGAAATAAGCATTGTGTGCAGAGATTTTGCAGCTATCTCCTTTCGTTCCGTTTTTGTGCTAACAATCCTATCTCTAAAACTAGCATTTACTCCGTAGGAAAACATAATGCAGGGTATAGAAGTTAACTCCTTAAACCTAAATGAAACAACATGACACATATGATTTACTTCTGAGAAATAACCATTTTTTGCAGAGATTTTGCTGCTATCTCCTTTCCTTCAGTTTTTGTGCTAACATTCCTATCTCTAAAACTAGCATTTCCTATGTACAAAAGACTAACCGATGATATAGCGGCTAACTCTTTAAACCTAAATGAAACAACATGGCACATATGATTTATTTCTGAGAACTAAACATTGTGCGTAGAGATTTTGTGGCTGTCTCCCTTCCTTCATTTTTTGTGCTGACATTCCTATCTCTAAACCTAGCATTTACACTATAGGAAAACATAACCGGGGGTATAGCAGCTAACTCTTTAAACCTAAATGAAACAACATGGCTCATATGATTTACTTCTGAGAAATAAGCATTTTGTGCAGAGATTTTGCAGTTATCTCCTTTCCTTCAGTTTTTGGGCTAACATACCTATCTCAAAAACTAACATTTCCTATATTGGAAAGCATAACCGAGGGTATAGCAGCTAACTCTTTAAACCTAAATGAAACAACATGGCTCATATAATTTACTTCGGAGAACTAAGCATTGTGTGCAGACATTTTGCAGCTATCTCCTTTCCTTCAGTTTTTGTGCTAACATTCCTATCTCTATACGTAGCTTTTACACTATATGAAAGCATAACTGGGGTTATAGCAGCTCACTCTTTAAACCTACTGAAAAAGTATGAAACATATGGTTTACTTCTGAGAACTAAGCATTGTGTGCATAGATTTTGCAGCTATCTGCTTTCCTTCAGTTTTTGTGCTAACATTCCTATATGTAAAACTGGCATTTCCTCTATAGGAAAACATAACCGAGGGGATAGCCGCTAACTCTTTAAACCTAAATGAAACAATATGGCACATATGATTTCCTTCTGAGAACTAAGAATTGTGTTCAGAAATTTTGCAGCTATCTCCTTTCCTTCTGTTTTTGTGCTGTCATTCATATTTATAAAACTAGCATTTCCAATATAGGAAAGCATAACCACGGGTATAACAGCTAACTCTTTAAACCTACCTGAAAAAGCATGATACATAAGATTTACTTCTTAGAACTGAGCACTGTGTGCAGAGATTTTGCAGCTATCTCCTTTCCTTCAGTTTTTGTGCTAACATGCATATCTCTAAAACTTGCCTTTCCTACATAGGAGAGCATAACAGAGGGTATAGCCACTAACTCTTTAAACCTAAATGAAACAACATGGCACTTATGATTTACTTCAGATAACTAAGCATTGCGTGCAGAGATTTTGCAGTCATCTCCTTACCTTCAGTTTTTGTGCTAACATTCATATCTCTAAAACTAGCATTTCCTATATAGGAAGTCATAACCGAGTTTATAGCAGCTAACTCTTTAAACCTAAATGAAACAATATGGCACATATTATTTACTTCTGAGAACTAAACATTGTTTAAAGAGATTTTGCAGCTATCTCCTTTCCTTCAGTTTTTGTGCTAACTTTCCATTCTGTAATACTAGCATTTCCTTTATAGGAAAACATAACCGAGGGTATATCCGCTAATTCTTCAAACCTAAATGAAACAACATGGCACTTATGATTTACTTCTGAGAACTAAGCTTTCTGCGCAGAGATTTTGAAGCTATCTTCTTTCTTTCAGTTTTTGTGCTTACATTCCTATCTCTAAAACTAGAATTTACGCTACAGGAAAGCATAACCGGGGGTATAGCAGCTAACTCTTTTAACCTACCTGAAAAAAGCATGGTAGAAATGATTTACTTCTGAGAACTAAGCATTGTGTGCAGAGATTTTGCAGCTATATCTTTTCCTTCAGTTTTTGAGCCAACATTCCTATCTCTAAAACTAGCTTTTATACTATAGGAAAGCGTAACCAGGGATATAGCAGCTAACTCTTTAAACCTACCTGAAAAACCATGGTACATATGATTTACTTCTGTGAACTAAGCATTGTGTGCAGAGATTTTGCGGCTATCTCCATTCCTTCAAGTTTTGTGCTAACATTTCTATCTCTAAAACTAGCATTTACATTATAGGAAAGCATAACCAGGGTATAGAAGCTAACTCTTTAAACCTACTTGAAAAAGCATGGTATATAAGATTTAGTTCTGAAAACTAAGCATTTTGTGCTGAGATTTTGTAGCTATCTCCTTTCCTTCAGTTTTTGTGCTAACATTCCTATATGTAAAACTGGAATTTCCTCTACAGGAAAACATAACCGAGGGTATAGCCGCTAACTCCTTAAACCTAAATGAAACAACATGGCATATATAATTTACTTCTGTGAACTAAGCAATGCGTGCAGAGATTTTGCAGCTATCTTCTTTCCTTCAGTTTTTGTGCTAACATTCCTATCTGTAAAACTAGCATTTCCTTTATAGGAATGCATAACCGAGGGTATAGCCCCTAACTCTTTAAACCAAAATGCAACAACATGGCACATATGATTTACTTCTGAACTAAGCATTGTGTGCACAAATTTTGCATCAATCTCCTTTCATTCAGTTTTTGTTCTAGCATTCATATCTCTAAAACTAGCATTTACACTATAAGAAAGCATAACCAGGGTATAGCAGCTAACTCTTTAAACCTACTTGAAAACCATGGTATATATGATTTAGTTCTGAGAACTAAGCAATATGTGCAGATATTTTCAGCTATCTCCTTTCCTTCAGTTTTTGGGCTAACATTCATATCTCTAAAACTAGCATTTCAAATATAGGAAAGCATAACCGGGGGTATAGCACCTGACTCTTTAAACCTACCTGTAAAAGCATGATACATATGATTTACTTCTGAGAACTAAGCATTGTTTGCAGAGATTTTGCAGCTATCTTCTTTCCTTCAGTTTTTGTGCTAACATTCCTACCTTTAAAACTAGCATTTCCTATATAGGAATGCATAACCGGGGGTATAGCAGCTAACTCTTTAAAACTACCTGCAAAAGTTTGGTAAATATGATTTACTTCTGAGAACTAAGCTTTCTGCGCAGAGATTTTGCAGCTATCTTCTTTCTTTCAGTTTTTGTGCTAACATTCCTATCTCTAAAACTAGAATTTACGCTACAGGAAAGCATAACCGGGGGTATAGCAGCTAACTCTTTAAACCTACCTGAAAAAGCATGGTAGAAATGATTTACTTCTGAGAACTAAGCATTGTGTGCAGAGATTTTGCAGCTATCTTCTTTCCTTCAGTTTTTGTGCTAACATTCCTATTGGTAAAACAAGAATTTCCTATATAGGAAATCATAGCTGAGGGTATAGCCGCTAACTCTTTAAACCTAAATGAAACAGCATGGCACATATGATTTACTTCTGAGAACTAAGCATTGTGTGCAGAGATTTTGCACCTATCTCCTTTCCTTCAGTTTTTATGCTAACATTCATATCTTTAAACTAGCATTTCCTGTATAGGAAAGCATAACCGATAGTATAGCAGCTAACTCTTTAAACATAAAGGAAACAACATGGCACATATGGTTTACTTCTGAAAACTAAACATAGTGTGGTGAGATTTTGCAGCTATCTCTTTTCCTTCAGTTTTTTTGATAATATTCCTATTCCTAAAACTAACATTTATACTTTAAGAAATCATAACCGCGGGTATAGCAGCTAACTCTTAAAACCTAAATGAAACAGCATGGCACATATGATTTACTTCTGGGAATTAAATGTTGTGTGCAGAGATTTTGCAGCTATCTCTTTTCCTTCAGTTTTGTGCTAACATTCCTATCTCTAAAACTAGCATTTACACTCTAGGAAATCATAACCGAGCGTGTAGCAGCTAACTCTTTAATCCTAATTGAAACAACATGGCACATATGATTTACTTTTGAGATGAAAACTTTGTGTGCAGAGATTTTGCAGCTATATCTATTCCTTCAGTTTTTGTGTTAAGATTCTACCTCTAAAACTAGCATTTACACTATAGGAAAGCATAACCGGGGGTATAGAACCTAATTCTTTATACCTACCCGAACACCAGTGTACATTTGATTTACTTCTCAGAACTAAGCATTGTGTGCAGAGATTTTGTGGCTGTCTCCCTTCCTTCATTTTTTGTGCTGACATTCCTATCTCTAAACCTAGCATTTACACTATAGGAAAACATAACCGGGGGTATAGAGGCTAACTCTTTAAACCTAAATGAAACAACATGGCTCATATGATTTACTTCTGAGAAATAAGCATTGCGTGCAGACATTTTGCAGCTATCTCCTTTCCTTCAGTTTTTGGGCTAACATTCCTATCTCTATACGTAGCTTTTACACTATATGAAAGCATAACTGGGGTTATAGCAGCTCACTCTTTAAACCTACTGAAAAAGTATGAAACATATGATTTACTTCTGAGAACTAAGCATTGTGTGCATAGATTTTGCAGCTATCTCCTTTCTTTCAGTTTTTTTTCATTACATTCCTATCTCTAAACCTAGCATATACACGATAGGAAAGCATAACCGTGGATAGGGCAGCTAACTCTATAAACCTACTTGAAAGAGGTTGTCACATGTGGTTTACTTTAGAGAACTATGCATTGATTGCAGAGATTTGTGGTCATCTCTTTTCCTTCAGTTTTTGTGCTAACATTCCTATCTCTAAAACTAGCCTTTACACTATAGGAAAGCATTACCGGGTGTATAGCTGCTAATTCTTTAAACCTACCTGAAAATGCATGGTACATATGATTTACTTCTGAGAACTAAGCAATGTGTGAAGAGATTTGCAGCTATCTCCTTTCATTCAGTTTTTCTGCTAACATTCCTATCTCTAAAACTTAATTTATATTGTAGGAAAGCATTGCCGGGGGTATAGCACCTAGCTCTTTAAACGTACCTGAAAAAGCATGGTACCTATGATTTATTTCTGAGAACTAAGCATTGTGTGCAGAGATTTTGTACTTATCTACGTTCCTTCAGTTTTTGTGCTAACATTCCTATCTGTAAAACTAGCATTTCTATATAGGAAAGCATAACCGATGGTATGGCAGCTAACTCTTTAAACCAAAATGAATCAACATGGCACATATGATTTACTTCTGAGAACTAAGCATTGTGTGCAGAGATTTTGCAGCTATCTCCTTTCCTTCAGTTTTTCTGCTAACATTCCTATAATTATTCTAGCATTTACTATATATAGGAAATCATAACCGAGGGTATAGCAGCTAACTCTTTAAACCTAAATGAAACAACATGGCACATATGTTTTACTTCTGAGAAGTAAGCATTGTGTGCAGAGATTTTGCAGCTATATCCTTTGCTTCAGTTTTTGTCCTAACATTCTTATCTCTAAAACTAGCATTTACTATATAGGAAAACATAACCGAGGGTATAGCAGCTAACTCTTTAAACCTAATTGAAACAACATGGCACATATGATTTACTTCTGAGAACTAAGCATTGTGTTCAGAGATTTTGAAGGTATCTCCTTTCCTTCAGATTTTGTCCTTTCGTTCCTATCTCTACAACTAGCATTTCCTATATAAGAAAGCATAACCGAGGGAATAGCAGCTAACACTTTAAATCTACTTGAAAGAGGATGTCACATGTGCTTTACTTCAGGGAATTAATCATTGAGTGCAGAGATTTTGTGGCTATCTCCTTTCTTTCAGTTTTTGTGCTAACATTCCTATCTCTAAAACTAGGATTTCCTAAGTAGGAAAGCACACCCGATGGTATAGCAGCTAACTCTTTAAACCTAAATGAAACAACATGGAACTTATGTTTTCCTTCTGAGAGGTAAGCAATGTGTGCAGAGATTTTGCAGCTATCTCCTTTCCTTCAGTTTTTGTGCTTACATTCCTATCTCTAAAACTATAATTTACACTATAGGAATGCATAACCGTGGGTATAGCAGCTAACTCTTTAAACCTAAATGAAAAAACATGGCACAAATGATTTACTTCTGAGAACTAAGCATTGTGTGCAGAGAATTTGCAGCTATGTCCTTTCTTCAGTTTTTGTGCTAACATTCCTATCTCTAAAACTAGCATTTCCTATATAGGAAAGCATAAACGAGGGTATAGCAGGTAACTTTTATTTATTGACTTTGTCATAATATTACATTAAAAATATATATATATATGAGGTCCCATTGAACCCTATCACCCCCACCCCATCTCTCCCCCCCCAGCAATACTCCCTCCCATCATCATGACACATCCATTGCATTAGGCAAGTACATCTCTGGGAAACCCCGCACCCCATGGTCAGCGGTCAACACCTTGGCCCACACTCTCCCCCATTCCATCCAGTGGGCCTGTGAGCATTTACAATGTCCGGTGATTGCCCCTGAAGCACCATCCAGGGCAGCTCCATGTCCCAAAGGCGCCTCCACCTCTCATCTCTTCCTGCCTTTCCCCATACCCATCAGCCATCATGTCCACTTTTCTCAATCCAATGCCACCTTTTCTATGTGGCCATTGGATTGGTTGTGTCTATTGCACCTCTATGTCAAGAGGAGGCTCAGATTCCACATGGATGCTGGATGCAATCCTCCCACTTTCAGTTGTAATCACTCTAGTCTCCATGGTGTGGTGGTTGTCCTTCTTCAACTCCATCTTAGCTGAGTGTGGTGAGCCCAATAAGTCAGATTGTAGGTGCTGGAGTCTGTTGAGGTTCAGGACCTGGCTATCACATCGTCAGTCCAGAGATTCATAATCCCCTAAATATATCTTAAACCCCGACACTCACTGCACCTCCAGCACATTAGCATGAAAGTTCTTATGAAGAGACATCCCATCTGAGTCCAGATTCGTCACACATAAACACCAGTTCCAAAGAGGGGCCATCTGACCTGGTAGTTAACCCCATCGGCCATGACCATAACTCCCATGGGTCTCTTTAGCCCTCGAAGGAACCGATATCTGGGGGTTGTATCTGCATTATCTGTCTCTCAGACTCTGCTCAGTTGTGCATAAGGTCAATCCTTCTGACAGCCTCCAGACTATTTTTTAGGGACTCGTAGCGATATAAACTCATTTCTCCTTTCATTTCCCCCTTACATGAGGTCAAACAGCATTTTAAAGTCATGTTATTTTATGTAGACAGGGATATTCCGATGATCCGCGTTGAACCTTCCATATGAGGTCATTTTCCAGTTGCATCATCAGTATGGTCTTTAAACCTTAATAAAACAACATGGCACATATGATTTCCTTCTGAGAACTATGCATTGTGTGCAGATATATTGCAGCTATCTCCTTTCCTTCATTTTTAGTGCTAACATTCCTATCAGTAAAAGAAGCATTTACTATGTACGAAAGCATAAGTGAGGGTATACCAGTTAACTCTTTAACCCTAAATGAAACAACATAGCACATATGATATACATCTGAGAACTAAGCATTGTGTGCAGAGATTTTGCAGCTATCTCCTTTCCTTCAGTTTTTGTGCTAACATTCCTATCTCTAAAATAAGCATTTCCAATATAGGAAAGAATAACCAAAGTTATAGCAGCTATTCTTTAAACCTAAATGAAACAACGTGGCACATATGATTTACTTCTGAGAACTAAGCATTGTGTTCAGAGATTTTGCACCTATCTCCTTTCCTTAGTTTTTGTGGTAACATTCCTATCTCTAAAACTAGCATGTACACTATAGGAAAGCATAACCCGGGGTATAGCAGCTAACTCTTTAAACCTAAATGAAACAAGATGGCACATATGATTTCCTTCCAAGAACTAAGCATTGTGTGCAGAGATTTTGCAGCTCCCTCTTTTCCTTCAGTTTTTGTGCTAACATACCTACCTCTAAAAATAGCATTTCCTATATAAGAAAGCATAACCGAGGGTATGGCAGCTAACTCTTTAAACCTAAATGAAAACACATGGCACATATGTTTTACTCCTGGGAAGTAAGCAATGTCTGCAGAGATTTTGCAGCTATCTCCTTTCCTTCAGGTTTTGTGCTAACATTCCTTTCTCTAAAACTAGCATTTACAATATAGGAAAGCATAACCGGGGGTATAGCAGCTAACTCTTTAAACCTACTTGAAAAAGCATGGTACATATGATTTACTACTGAGAACTAAGCATTGTGTGCAGAGATTTTGCTGCTATCTCCTTTCCTTCAATTTTTCTGCTCAGATTCCTGTCTCTAAAACTTGCATTTCCTATGTAGGAAAGCATAACCGAGGGTATAGCCGCTAACTCTTTAAACCTAAATGAAACATCATAGCAGATATGATTTACTTCTGAGAACTAAGCATTGTGTGCTGAGATTTTGAAGCCATCTCCATTCCTTCAGTTTTTGTGCTAAACCTACCATTTACTATATAGGAAAGCGAAGCAGAGTGTATAGCAGCCAACTCTTAAACCGACTTGAAATAGGATGACACATGTGCTTTATTTAGGGAACTAAGCATTGAGTGCAGAGATTTTGTGGCTAACTTCTTTCCTTCAGATTTTTTGCTAACATTCCTATCTCTAACTAGCATTTACACTATAGGAAAGCATACCTGGGGGAATAGCATTTCACTCTTTAAACCTACCTGAAAAAGCATGGATCATATGATTTACTTCTGAGAACTAAGCATTGTGTGCAGAGATTTTGCAGCTATCTCCTTTCCTTCAGTTTTTGTGCTAACAGTCCTATGTGTAAAACCAGCGTTTCCTATATAGGAACGCATAACCGAGGGTATAGCAGCTATGTCTTTAAATCTACTTGAAACAGGATGTCACATGTGATTTACTTTAGGGAACTAAGCATTGAGTGCAGAGATTTTGCGGCTATATCCTCTCCATCAGTTTTCTACTAACATTCCTATCTCTAAAACTAGCTTTTACAGTATAGGAAAGCATAACAGGTGGAATAGCAGCTAACTCTTTAAACCTACCTGAAAAACATGGTACATGTGATTTACATCTGAGAAATAAGCATTGTGTGCAGAGATTTTGCAGCTATCTCCTTTCCTTCAGTTTTTGTGCTAACATTCCTATCTCTAAAACAAGCATTTCCCATTAGGAAAGCATAACCAGGAGTATAGCAGCTAACTCTTTAAACCTAAGTGAAACAACATGGCACATATGATTTCCTTCAGAGAAGTAAGGATTGTGTGCAGAGATTTTGCAGCTATTTCCTTTCCATATTTTTTGTGCTAACATTCCTATGTCTAAAACTAGCATTTCCTATATTGGAAAACATGACCGAGGTATAGCAGCTAACTATTTTAAACCTACTTGAAAGAGGATATCACATGTGCTTTACTTTAGGGAACTAAGCATTGAGTGCAGCGATTTTGCGGCTATCTACTTTCCTTCAGTTTTGGTGCTAAAATTCCTATCTCGAAAACTAGCTTTTACACTATAGGAAAGCATAACACGGGGTATAGCAGCTAATCTTTAAACCTAAGTGAAACTACATCGCTCATGTGATTTCCTTCTGAGAACTAAGCATTGTGTGCAGAGATTTTGCAGCATTCTCCTTTCCTTCAGTTTTTGGGCTAACATTCCTATCTCAAATTTAGCATTTACACTATAGGAAAGCATAACCGGATTTATAGCAGCTAACTCTTTAAACCTATTGAAAGAGGATGTCTCATGTGCTTTCTTTTAGGGAACTAAGCTTTGAGTGCAGAGATTTTCAGCTATCTCCTTTCCTTCAGTTTTTGTGGTAGCCTCCCTACCTCTAAAACTAGCATTTCATGTATAGGAAGGCATAACGGAAGTTATAGCAGCTAACTCTTTAAACCTAACTGAAACAACATGGCACATATGATTTACTTCTCAGAACTAAGCATTGTGTGCAGAGATTTTCAGCTATCTGCAGTCCTTCAGTTTTTGTGCTAACATTCCTATCTCTGAAACTAGCATTTCCTATCTAGGAAAACGTACCCGAGTGTATAGGAGCTAACTCTTTAAACTAAGTGAAACAACATGGCACTTATGATTTCCTTTTCAGACCTAAGCATTGTGTGCAGAGATTTTGCAGCTATTTCCATTACTTCAGTTTGTGCTAACATTCCTATCTCTAAAACTAGCATTTCCTATATAGGAAAGCATAACCGAGGGTATAGCAGTTAACTCTTTGAACCTACATGAAAGAGGATGTCACATGTGCTTAACTTTAGGGAATTAAGCATTGAGTGCACAGATTTTGAACCTATCTCCTTTCCTTCAGTTTTTGTACTAACATTCCTATCTCTAAAACTAGCATTTACACTATATGAAAGCATAACCGGTGGTATAGCAGCTAACTCTTTAAACCTACCTGAGAAAGCATGGTACATATGAATCACTTCGGAGACCTGAGCATTGTGTGCAGAGATTTGCAGCTATCTCCTTTCCTTCGGATTTGGTGGTAACATTCCTATCTCTAAAACGAGCATTTACTACAAACAAAAGCAAAACTGAGGGTATAGCAGTTAACTCTTTAAACCTAAATGAAACAGCATGGCACATATGATTTACTTCTGAAAACTAAGCATTGTGTGCAGACATTCTGCAGCTATCTCCTTTCCTTCAGTTTTTGTGCTAACATTTCATTCCTCTCTCTAAACCTAGCATTTACACTATAGGAAAGCATAACCGGGGCTATACAAGCTAACTCTTTAAACATACCTGAAAATCATGGTACATATGATTTACTTCTGATAACTAAGCATGGTGTGCAGAGATTTTGCAGCTATCTCCTTTCCTTCAGTTTTTGTGCTAACATTCCTATCTCTGAAACAAGCAATTCCTATATAGGAAAGCATAACCGAGTGTATAGCAGCTAACTCTTTAAACCTAAATGAAACAACATGGCACATATGATTTCCTTGTGAGACCTAAGAACTGTGTGTAGAGATTTTGCAGCTATCTCGTTTCCTTCATTTTTTGTGCTATCATTCCTATCTCTGAAACTAACATTTCCTATATAGGAAAGCATAACCGTGGGTAAAGCAGCTAAATCTTTAAACCTAAATGAAACAACATGGCACTTATGTTTTTCTCCTGGGAAGTAAGCAATGTCTGCAGAGATTTTGCAACTATCTCCTTTCCTTCAGTTTTCGTGCTAACATTCCTATCTCTAAAACTGGCATTTCCTATATAGGAAAGCATAACCGACGGTAGAGCAGCTGACTTTTTAAACCTCATTGAAACAACATGGCACATATCTTTTTCTCCTGGGAAGTAAGCCTTGTGTGCATAGATTTTGGAGCTATCTCCTTTCCTTCATTTTTTGTGCTAACATTCCTATCTCTAAAACTTGAATTTACACTATAGGAAAGCATAACCGGGGGTATAGCAACTAACTCTTTAAACCTACCTAAAATAGCATGCTACATATGATTTACTTCTGAGAACTAAGCATTGTGTGCAGAGATTTTGCAGCTCTCTCCTTTCTTTCATTTCTGGTGCTAACATTCCTATCTCTAAAACTAGCATTTACTGTGTATGAAAGCATAACGGAGCGTATAGCAGTTAACTCTTTAAACCTAAATGAAACAATATGGTGCATATGATTTACTTCTGAGAACTAAGCATTTTGTGCAGAGATTTTGCAGCTATCTGCTTTCCTTCAGTTTTTGGGCTAACATTCCTATCTCTAAAACTAGCTTTTACACTATAGGAAAGCATAACCGTGGGTATAGCAGGTCACTCTTTAAACCTACCTGAAAAATCATGGAACATATGATTTACTTCTGAGAACTAAGCATTGTGTGCAGAGATTTTGCAGCTATCTCCTTTCCTTCAGTTTTTGTGCTAACATTCCTATGTCTAAAACTGGCATTTCCTATATAGGAAAGCATAACCGACGTTATAGCAGCTTACTTTTTAAACCTCATTGAAACAACATGGCACATATGTTTTACTCCTGTGAAGTAAGCATTGTGTGCATAGATTTTGGAGCTATCTCCTTTCCTTCATTTTTTGTGCTAACATTCCTATCTCTAAAACTTGAATTTACACTGTAGGAAAGCATAACCGGTGGTATAGCAGCTAACTCTTTAAACCTACCTAAAATAGCATGCTAGATATGATTTACTTCTGAGACATAAGCATTGTGCAGAGATTTTGCAGCTCTCGCCTTTCTTTCATTTTTAGTGGTAACATTCCTATCTCTAAAACTAGCATTTACTGTGTACGAAAGCATAACGGAGCGTATAGCAGTTAATTCTTTAAACCTAAATGAAACAATATGGCGCATATGATTTACTTCTGAGAACTAAGCATTTTGTGCAGAGATTTTGCAGCTATCTGCTTTCCTTCAGTTTTTGTGCTAACATTCCTATCTCTAAAACTAGCTTTTACTCTATAGGAACGCATAACCGAGGGTATAGCAGCTACGTCTTTAAATCTACTTGAAACAGGACGTCACATGTGCTTTACTTTAGGGAACTAAGCATTGAGTGCAGAGATTTTGCGGCTATATCCTCTCCATCAGTTTTCGTGCTAACATTCCTATCTCTAAAACTAGCTTTTACAGTATAGGAAAGCATAAAAGGGGGAATAGCAGCTAACACTTTAAACCTACCTGAAAAAGCATGGTACATGTGATTTACATCTGAGAAATAAGCATGGTGTGCAGAGATTTTGCAGCTATCTCCTTTCCTTCATTTTTTGTGCTATCATTCCTATCCCTAAAACTAGCATTAACTATATAGGAGAGATTAACCCAGGGTATAGGAGCTAACTGTTTGAAACTAAATGAAACAACATGGCACATATGACCTACTTCTGACAACTAAGCATTGTGTGCAGACATTTTGCAGCTATGTCCTTTCCTTCAGTTTTCGTGCTAACATTCCTATCTCTAAAATTAACATTTACTGTAAAGGAAAGCGTAACAGAGTGTATAGCAGCAAACTCTTGAAACCTACTTAAATGACGATGTCACATGTAATTTACTTTAGGGAAGTAAGCATTGAGTGCAGAGATTTCGTGGCTATGTCCTTTCCTTCAGTTTTTGTGCTAGTATGCCTATTTCTAAAACTAGCTTTTACACATTAGGAAAGCATAACAGGGGATATAGCAGCTAACTCTTTAAACCTGCCTGAAAAAGCATGGTATATATGATTTTCTTGTGAGAACTAAGCATTGTGTGCAGAGATTTTGCGCCTATCTCCTTTCCTTCGTTTTTTGTGCTAACATTAGTATCTTTAAAACTAGCGTTTCCTATATAGGAAAGCATAACCGAGGGTATAGCAGCTAACTCTTTAAACCTACTTGTAAGAGGATGTCACATATGCTTTACTTTAGGGAACTAAGCATTGAGTGAGAGATTTTGTGGCTATCTCCTTTCCTGCAGTTTTTGTACTAGCATTCCCATCTCTAAAACTAGCATTTATTATATAGGGCTGCATAAATGAGGATATAGCAGCTAACAATTTAAATCCAATTGAAACAACATGGCACATATGATTTACCTCTGAGAACTAAGCACTCTGTGCAGAGATTTTGCAGATTTCTCCTTTCCTTCAGTTTTTGTACTAACATGACTATCTCTAAAACTAGCATTTACTTTATAGGAATCCATAACCGATGGTATAGCAGGTAACTTTTTAAACCTAAATGAAACCACATGACATATATGATTTACTTCTGAGAACGAAGCATTGTGTGCAGAGATTTTGTAGCTATCTCCTTTCCTTAATTTTTTGTGCTAATATGCCTAACTCTAAAACTAGCATTTACAGTATAGGAAAGCATAACCGGGCCTATAGCAGCTAACTTTTTACCTAAATGAAACAAGATGGCAGATATGATTTACTTCTAAGAACTATGCATTGAGGGCAGAGATTTTGCACCTATCTCCTTAAATTCAGTTTTTGTGCTTATATTGGTATCTCTAAAACTAGCATTTACTATATGGGAAAACGTAACCGAGGGTACAGCAGCTAACTCTTTAAACCTACTTGAAAGAGGATGTCACATGTGCTTTACCTTGGGGAACTAAGCATTTAATGCAGAGATTTTGTGGCTATCTCCATTCCTTAAGTTTTTGTGCTAATATGCCTATCTCTAAAACTACCTGTTACACTATAGGAAAGCAAAAACAGGGGGTATAGCAGCTAACTCTTTAAAGCTAAATGAAACAACATGGCACATATGATTTACTTCTGAAAACTAAACATTGTGTGCAGATATTTTGCAGCTATCTCCTATCCTTCAGTTTTAGTACTAGCATTCCCATCTCTAAAACTAGCATTTACTATATAGGAAAGCATAACCGAGGTTATACCAGGTAACTATTTAAACCTAATTGAAACAACATGGCACATATGATTTACTTCTGAGAACTAAGCATTGTGTGCAGAGATTTTGCAGCTATCACCTTTCCTTCAGGTTTTGTGCTAACATTGCTATATCTAAAACTAGCATTTACTATGCCAAAAAGCATAAACGAAGGTAAAGCAGCTAACTCTTTAAACCTAAATGAAACAACATGGCACATATGATCTACTTCTGAGAACTAAGCACTGTGTGCAGATATTTTGCAGGTATCTCCTTTCCTTCAGTTTTTGTGCTAACATTCGTATCTCTAAAACTAGCATTTACTATATAGGATAGCATATCCGCGGGAAAAGCTGCTAACTATTTAAACCTACTTGGAAGAGGATGTCACATGTGCTTTACTTTAGGGAACTAAGCATTGTGTGCTGAGATTTTCCAGCTTTCCCTTTCCGTCATTTTTTGTGCTAACATTCCTATCTCTAATACTAGCATTTACTATATTGAAAGACATAACCGAGGGTATAGCAGGTAACTCTTTAAACCTAAATGAAACAATATGGCACATATGGTTTACTTCTGAAAACTAAGCATGGTGTGCAGAGATTTTGTAGCTATCTCCATTCCTTCAGTTTTTTTGCTAACATTCCTACCTCAAAAACTAGCATTTACTATATAGGAAAGTATAACCGAAGGTATATCAGTCCAGCTATCTGCTTTCCATCAGTTTTTGTGAAAACATTCCTATCTCTAAAACTAGCAGTTTCTATATAGCAAAGCATAACCGAGGCTATAGCAGCTAACTGTTTAAACATACTTGAAAGAGGATGTCACATGTGCTTTACTTTAGGGAACTAAGCATTGTCTGCAGAGATTTTATGGCTAACTCCTTTCTTTAAGTTTTTGTGCTAATACTGCTATCTCTGAAACTAGCATTTACTATAGGAGAAAGTATAACCGAGGGTATAGCAGCTAACTCTTTAAACCTAAATGAATCAACATGACACATATGATTCACTTCTGAGAACTAAGCATTGTGTGCAAAGATTTTGCAGCTATCTCCTTTTCTTCAGTTTTTGTGGTAACATTCCTATCTCTGAAAATAGCGTTTACTGAATAGGAAAGCATAACCAAGGGTATAGCAGCTAACTCTTTAAACCAAATGAAACAACATGGCACATATGTTTTACTTCTGAGAACTAAGCATTTTGTACAGAGGTTTTGCAGCTATCTCCTTTCCTTCAATTTTTGTACTAACATTCCTATTCCTAAAACTAGCATTTACTATATAGGAAAGCATAACCGAGGGTGTAGCAGCTAACTCTTTAAACCTAAATGAAACAAAACAGCACATCTGATTTACTTCTGAGAACTAAGCATTGTGTGCAGAGATTTTGCAGCTATATCCTTTCATTCTGTTTTTGTGCTAACATTTCTTTCTCTAAAACTTGCATTTACTATATACGAAAGCATAACGGAGGGTATAGCAGCTAACTCTTTAAACCTAATAAAACAACATTGCGCATATGATTCACTTGTGAGAACTAAGCATTGTGGGCAAAGATTTAGCAGCTATCTCCTTTCCTTCAGTTTTTGTGGTAACATTCTTATCTCTAAAACTAGCTTTTACTAAATCGGAAAGCATAACCGAGGGTGTAGCAGCTAACTCTTTAAACATAAATGAAATAACATGGCACATATAATTTACTCTTGAAAACTAAGCATTGTGTGCAGAGATTTTGCAGATATCACCTTTCCTTCAGTTTTTGTTCTAACATTCCTATCTCTAAAACTAGCAGTTACTATATAGGAAAGCATAACCGATCGTATAGCAGCTAACTTTTAAACCTACTTGAAAGAGGATGTCAGATGTGCTTTACTTCAGGAAACTAAGCATTGTGTGCAGAGATTTTGTGGTTATCTCCTTTCCTTCAGTTTTTGTGCTAATATTCCTATTTATAAAACTAGCATTTACTATATATGAAAGCATAACCGAGGGTATAGCCACTAACTCTTTAAACCTAAATGAAACAACATGGCAAATATTATCTACTCCTCAGAACTAAGTATTGTGTGCAGAGATTTTTCAGCTATCTCCTTTGTTCAGTTTTTGTGCTTACATTCCTATCTCTAAAACTAGCATGTAATCTAAAGGAAAGCATACCCAAGGGTATAGCAGCTAACGCTTTAAACGTACTTGAAAGAGGATGTCACATGTGCTTTACTTTAGGGAACTAAGCACTGTGTGCAGATCTTTTGCAGCTATCTCCTTTCCTTTAGTTTTTGTGCTAACATTCCTATCTCAAAAACTAGCATTTACTATATAGGAAAGTATAACCGAGGGTATAGCAGCTAACTCTTTAAACCTACGTGAAATAGGAGGTCACTTATGCTTTACTTTAAGGAAATAAACCTTGAGTGCAGAGATTTTGCACATATCTCCTTTCCTTCAGTTTTTGTGCTAAGATTCCTATCTCTAAAACTACCATTTACTATATAGGAAAGCATAACAGAGGCTTTAGCAGCTAACACATTAAACCTAAATGAAACAACATGGCACATAGGATGTACTTCTGAGAAATAAGCATTGTGTGCATAGATTTTGCAGCTATCTCCTTTCCTTCATTTTTTGTGCTTACATTCCTAACTCTAAAACTAGCATTTACTCTATAGGAAAGAATAACCGAAGGTATAGCAACTAACTTTTTAAACCCACTTGGACGAGGATGTCTCATGTGCTTTACTTTAGGGAACTAAGCATTGTGTGCAGAGATTTTGCATGTTCATCCTTAAATTCTGTTTTTGTGCTAACATTCCTATCTCTAAAACTAGCATTTACTATGTACGAAAGCGTAACTGAGGGTACAGCAGCTAACTCTTTAAACCTAAATGAAACAACATGGCGCATATGATTCACTTCTGAGAACTAAGCATTGTGTGCAAAGATTTTACACCTATCTCCTTTCCTTCAGTTTTTGTGGTAACATTCCTATCTCTAAAATTGGCGTTTACGAAATAGGAAAGCATAACCACGGTGTAGCAGCTAACGCTTTATACCTAAATGAAACAACATGGCACATATGATTTTGTTCTGAGAAGTAAGCATTCTCTGCAGAGATTTTGCAGCTATCTCCTTTCCTTCAGTTTTTGTGCTCACATTCTTATCTCTAAAACTAGCATTTACTATATAGGAAACCATAACCGAGGGTATAGCAGCTAACTCTTTTTTTTTTAGTTTAATACTTTTTTTAATTGATTTTTTAAAAATATTACATTAAAAAATATGAGGTCCCATTCGACCCCACCACCCCCACCCCCCTCCCAGCAACACTCACTCCCATCATCATGACATATTCATTGCATTTGGTAAGTACATCTCTGGGTATCTCTGCACCTCATGGTCATTGGTCCACATCATGGCCCACACTCTCCCCCATTCCATCCAGTGAGCCCTGGGAGGATTTACAATGTCCGGTGATTGCCCCTGAAGCACCATCCAGGGCAACTCCAAGGCTCAAAGGCGCCTCCACATCTCATCTCTTCCTGCCATTCCCCATACCCAACAGCCACCATGTCCACTTTTCCCACTCCATTGCCACCTTTTCTCTGAGGTCCTTGGATTGGTTCTGTCCGTTGCACCTCTATGTCAAGAGGAGGCTCAGATTCCACATGGTTACTGGATGCAATCCTCCTGCTTTCAGTTGTAGGCTCTCTAGGCTCCATGGTGTGGTGGTTGCCTTTCTTCAACTCCATCTTAGCTGAGTGAGGTGAGTCCAATAATTCAGATTGTAGGAGCTGGAGTCTGTTGAGGCTCAGGGCCTGGCTATCATATTATCACTAAAAAGATTCAATCCCCTAAATATATCTTAAACCCCAATACCAACTACAATTGCAGTAAAGTAGCATGATAGTCTTATGAAAAGAGATCCCCTCTGGGTCCAGTTTCATCACGCAGAAACACCAGCTCCATAGAAGGGCCATCTGACATGGCAGTGAACCCTATCTGCCATGACCGTAGAACCCGTGGGTCCCTTGAGCCCTCAAAGGAACCAATACCTGGGGATTGTATCTACTTTATCTGTTTCTTAGACTCTGCTCAGTTGTGCATAAGGGAAATCCTTCTGACAGCCTCCAGACTCTTTTTTATTTAGAGACTCATAGCCATATAAACTCATTTCTCCTTTCTATTTCCCCCTTACATTAGGTCAAACAGCATTTTAAAGTCATATTATTCTATGTAGACAGGGATATTCTACTGATCCGCATCGAACCTTCAATTCAAGGTCATTTTCCAGTTAGCAGCTAACTCTTTAAACCTAAATGAAACATCATGGCACTTATGATTTACTTCTGAGAATTAAGCATTGTGTGCAGAGATTTTACAGCTATCTCCTTTCCTTCAGTTTTTGTGCACACATTCCTATCTCTAAAACTAGCATTTACATTATAGGAAACCATAACCGAGGGTATAGCAGATAACTCTTTAAACCTGCATGAAAGAGGATGTCACATTTGATTCATTTTAGGGAACTAAACATTGAGTGCAGAGATTTTGCGGCTATCTCCTTTCCTTCAGTGTTTGTGCTAATATGCCTATCTCTAAAACTAGCATTTACACTATAGGAAAGCATAACGGGGGTATAGCAGCTAACTCTTTAAAGCTACCTGAAAAAGCATGGTATATATGATTTACTTCTGAGAACTAAGCATTGTGTGCAGAAATTTTGCAGCTATCTCCTTTCCTTCCGTTTTTGTGCTAACATTCCTATCTTTAAAACTAGCATTAACTATATTGATGTGGGCTATGGGTGGAAGGCTCTTTGTCTTTTCAGAGATAAGCTAAGCTGAAGGCTGTGGGTGTGGAACGGTAAGAGGCTGCATTCCTGCACTTAGGGACAATGACTACAGGCTCCAGTCACAGGAAACAGTTTAACAATGCAAGGGCTATAAACTTAAAGTGTTTAGGGGAAATGCAAAATGTAAATATGCTAAAAGCTTATCTAGAATGTCTGAAGTCCATGCTAAAAGCTTACCTAAGATGTGGAAGATAGATATGCTAATTGGAGCCTATTGAGAACTGAAACAAAGCAACCATTTGGTCTTTCCTCGTGGTTTAAAAGACATTTGAAAATCTTGTTCAGGGATCGGGATTCAAAGAGAAGTTCCCGAGAACAGCAAGCAGTCAATAAACAATTTTTCCTTCTAAAAATCACTCCTGAGTCCTGGCCTCTCTATAGTGAAATAATTGAACTTCTCTTAAATTCTACAACAATATAGGAAAGCATAACCGAGGGTATAGTAGCTAACTCTTTAAACCTACTTGAAAGAGGATGTCACATGTGATTTACTTTAGGAACTAAGCATTGAATGCAGAGATTTTGCACATATCCCCTTTCCTTCAGTTTTTGTGCTAACATTCCTATCTCTAAAACTAAAATTTACTAAATATGAAAGCATAACCGAGGGAATAGCACCTAACTATTTAAACCTAAATGAAACAACATGGCACATATGATTTACCTCTGAGAAATAAGCATTGTGTGCAGAGATTTTCAGCTATCTCCTTTCCTTCAGTTTTTGTGCTATCATTCCTATCTCTAAAACTAGCATTTACTATATAGGAACCCATAACCGAGGGTATAGCAGATAACTCTTTAAACCTACTTGAAAGAGGATGTCAAATGTGCTTTACTTTAGGGAACTAAGCATTGTGTGCAGAGATTTAGCAGCTATCTACCTTACTTCAGTTTTTGTGCTAACATTCCTATCTCTAATACTAGCATTTACTATATAGAAAACCATAACCGAGGGTATAGCAGGTAACTCTTTAAACCTAAATGAAACAACATGGCAGATATGATTTACTTCTGAGAATTAAGCATTGTGTGCAGAGATTTTACAGCTATCTTTTTCCTTCAGTTTTTGTGCTAACATTCCTATCTCTAAAACTAGCATTCCCATTATAGGAAAGCATAACTGGGGATATAGCAGTTAACTCCTTAAACCTTCCTGAAAACCATGGAACATATGATTTACTTCTGAGAAGTAAGCATTGTGTGCAGAGATTTTGCAGCTATCTCCTTTCCTTCTTTTTTTGTGCGAAAATTCCTATCTCTAAAACTAGCATTTACGATATAGAAAAGCATAACCGGGGGTATAGCAGCTAACTCTTTAAACATACCTGAAAAACCATGGTACATATGATTTACTTCTGAGAACTAAGCATTGTGTGCTGAAATTTTGGAGCTATCTTCTTTCCTTCAGTTTTTTGCTAAAATTCCTATCTCTAAATCTACCATTTACACTATAGAAAGCATAACCGGGGGTATAGTACCTAACTCTTTAAAACTACCTGAAAAAGAATGGTACATATGATTTACTTATTAGAACTAAGCATTGATTGCAGAGATTTTGCAGCTATCTCCTTTCCTTCAGTTTTTGTGCTAACATTCATATCTCTAAAAATAGAATTTCCTATATAGGAAAGCATAAATGATTGTATAGGAGCTAACTCTTTAAACCTACCAGAAAAAGCATGGTACATACGATTTACTTCTGAGAACTAAGCATTGTGTCCTGAGATATTTCCGCTGTCTTCTTTCTTTCAGTTTTTGTGCTAACATTCCTAACTGTAAAACTAGTATTTCCTATATAGGAAAGCATAACCGACGGTATTGCTGCTAACTCTTTAAAACTAAATGAAACAACATGTCACATATCATTTACTTCTGAGAACTAAACATTGTGTGCAGAGATTTTGCAGCTATCTCTTTTCCATCAGTTTTTGTGCTAACATTCCTATCTCTAAAACTTGCATTTACGCTATAGGAAAGCATAACCAGAGCTACAGCAGCTAACTCTTTAAACTCACATGATAAAGCATGGTACATACGATTTACTTCTGAGAACTAAGCATTGTGGGCAGAGATTTTGCAGCTATCTTCTTTCCTTCAGTTTTTTGGTAACATCCTATCTGTAAAACAAGCATTTCCTATATAGGAAAGCATAAGGGAGGGTATGGCCGCTAACTCTTTAAACCTAAATGAAACAACAATGTACATATGAATTAATTCTGAGAACAAAGCATTGTGTACAGAGATTTTGCAACTATGTCCTTTCCTTCAGTGGTGCTAACATTACTATCTCTAATACTGGCATTTCCTATATAGGAAAGCATAACCGAAGGTACAGCTGCTAACTTTTTAAATCCAAATGAAACAACATGGCAGATATGATTTACTTCTAAGAACTAAGCATTGTGTGTGGAGATCTTTCAGCTATCTCCTCTCCTACAGTTTTTGTGCTAACATTCCTAGCTCTAAACCAAGCTTTTACACTCTAGGAAAGCATAACCAAGGGTTTAGCAGCTAACTCTTTAAACCTACCTGAATAAGCATGGTACATATGATTTACTAATGAAAACTAAGCATTGTGTGCAGAGATTTTGCAGATATCTCCTTTCCATCAGTTTTTGTGCTAACATTCCTATCTGTAAAACTAGCATTTCGTATATACGAAACATAATGGAGGGTATAGCAGATAACTCTTTCAATCTAAATGAAGCAATATCGCACATATGAGCTACTGCTGAGAGATAAGCATTGTGTACAGAGATTTTGCAGCTATCTCCTCTCCTTCAGTTTTTGTGCAAACTTTCCTCTCTCTAAAACTATCATTTACTATATACGAAAGCATAACTGAGGGTATAGCAGCTAACTCTATAAACCTAAATGAAACAACATTGAACATATGATTTTCTTCTGAGAACTAAGCATTGTGTGTAGAGATTTTGCGGCTATCCCCTTTCCTTCAGTTTTTGTGCTAACATTCCTATCTCTAAAACTAGCATTTACAATATAGGAAAGCATAACCGGGGGTATATCATCTTACTCTTTAAACCTACCTGAAAAAGCATATAACATATGATTTACTTCTGAGAACTAAGAATTGTGTGCAGAGATTTCGCAGTTATCTCCTTTCCTTCATTTGTTATGCTAACATTCCTATCTCTAATACTGGCATTTCGTATATAGGAAGGCATAACTGAAGGTATAGCAGCTAACTTTTTAAACCTAAATGAAACAACATGGCAGATATGATTTACTTCTGAGAACTATGCATTTTGTGTGGAGATTTTAAAGCTATCTCCTTTCCTTCAGTATTTGTGCTAACATTCCTAATTCTAAACCAAGCCTTTACACTACAGGTAAGCATAACCGGGGGTATATCAGCTAACTCTTTAAACCAACCTGAAAAACAATTTTACATATGATTTATTGCTGAGAACTAAGCATTGTGTGCAGAAAATTTGCAGCTATCTCCATTCCCTCAGTTTTATGCTGACATTCCTAACTCTAAAACTAGCATTTCCTATGTACGAAAGACTAACCGATGATATAGCAGCTAACTCTTTAAACCTAAATGAAACAACACGGCACATATGATTTATTTCTGAGAACTAAGCATTGTGCACAGAGATTTTGTGGCTATCTCCTTTCGTTAATTTTTTGTGCTGACATTCCTATCTCTAAACCTAGCATTTACACTATAGGAAAACATAACCGGGGTTATAGCAGCTAACTCTTTAAACCTAAATGAAACAACATGGCTCATATGATTTACTTCTGTGAAATAAGCATTTTGTGCAGAGATTTTGCAGCTATCTCCTTTCCTTCAGTTTTTGGACTAACATACCTATCTCAAAAACTAACATTTCCTATTTAGGAAAACATAACCGAGGGTATAGAAGCTAACTCTTTAAACCTAAATGAACCAACATGGCACATATAATTTACTTCGGAGAACTAAGCATTGTGTGCAGACATTTTGCAGCTATCTCCTTTCTTTCATATTTTTTGCTAACATTCCTATCTCTAAACCCAGCATATACACTATAGGAAAGCATAACCGAGGATAGAGCAGCTAACTCTATAAACCTACTTGAAAGACGATGTCACATGTGGTTTACTTTAGATAACTACGCATTGATTGCAGAGATTTTTGGTCATCTCTTTTCCTTCAGTTTTTGTGCTAACATTCCTTTCTCTAAAACTAGCCTTTACACTATAGGAAAGCATTACCGGGTTTATAGCAGCTAACTCTTTAAACCTACCTGAAAATGCATGGTACATATGATTTACTTCTGAGAACTAAGCAATGTGTGAAGAGATTTTGCAGCTATCTCCTTTTCTTCAGATTTTCTGCTAACATTCCTCTCTCTAAAACTTAATTTACACTGTAGGAAAGCATTACCTTCGGTAGAGCACCTAGCTCTTTAAACGTACCTGAAAAAGCATGGTACATATGATTTATTTCTGAGAACTAAGCATTGTGTGCAGAGATTTTGTACCTATTTACTTTCCTTCAGTTTTTGTGCTAACATTCCTATCTGTAAAACTAGCATTTCTATATAGGAAATCATAACCGATGGTATGGCAGCTAACTCTTTAAACCTAAATGAATCAACATGGCACATATGATTTACTTCTGAGAAATAAACATTGTGTGCAGAGGTTTTGCAGCTATCTCCTTTCCTTCAGTATTGGTGCTAACATTCTTTTCCTTATTCTAGCATTTACTATATAGGAGAGCATAACCGAGGGTATAGCAGCTAACTCTTTAAACCTAAATGAAACAACATGGCACATATGTTTTACTTCTGAGGATAAGCATTGTGTGTAGAGATTTTGCAGGTATATCCTTTGCTTCAGTTTTTGTGCTAACATTCTTATCTCTAAATCTAGCTTTTACTTTATAGGAAAACATAACGGAGGGTATAGCAGCTAACTCTTTAAACCTAAATTAAACACCATGGCATATATGATTTACTTCTGAGAACTAAGCATTGTGTTCAGAGATTTTGCAGGTATCTCCTTTCCTTCAGATTTTGTCCTTACGTTCCTATCTCTACAACTAGCATTTCCTATATAAGAAAGCATAACCGAGGGAATAGCAGCTAACACTTTAAATCTACTTGAAAGAGGATGTCACATGTGCTTTACTTCAGGGAATTAAGCATTGAGTGCAGAGATTTTGTGGCTATCTCCTTTCTTTCAGTTTTTGTGCTAACATTCCTATCTCTAAAACTAGGTTTTCCTAAGTAGGAAATCATACCCGAGGGTATAGCAGCTAACTCTTTAAACCTAAATGAAACAACATGGAACATATGTTTTCCCTCTGAGAGGTAAGCAATGTGTGCAGAGATTTTGCAGCTATCTCCTTTCCTTCAGTTTTTGTGCTAACATTCGTATCTCTAAAACTAGCATTTCCTATATAGGAAAGCAAAACCGAGGGTATAGCACCTAACTCTTTAAACCAAATGAAACAGCATGGCACATATGATTTACTTCTGAGAACTAAGCATTGTGTGCAGAGATTTTGCAGCTATCTCCTTTCCTTCAGTTTTTGTGCTAACATTCCTATGTCTAAAACTAGCATTTACACTATAGGAAAGCATTACCACGGGTATAGCACCTAACTCTTTAAACCTAAATGAAACAACATGGCACATATGATTTACTTCTGAAAACTAAGCATTGTGTGCAGAGATTTTGCAGCTACCTCCTTTCCTTGTGTTTTTTTGCTAACATTCCTATCTCCAGAACTAGCATTTCCTATACAGGAAAGTATAACCGAGGGTATAGCACCTAACTCTTTAAACCTAAATGAAACAACATGGCACATATGATTTACATCTGAGATCTAAACATTGTGTGCAGGGATTTTGCAGCTATCTCCTTTCCTTTAGTTTTTGTGCTAACAAATCTATATCTGAAACTCATTTACACTGTAGGATAGCATTACCGCAGGTATAGCACCGAAGTCTTAAACCTAAATGAAACAACATGGCACATATGATTTACTTCTGAGAACTAAGCATTGTGTGCAGAGATTTTGCAGCTATCTCCTTTCCTTCAGTTTTTGTGCTAACATTCCTATATCTGAAACTAGCATTTACACTATAGGATAGCATTACCGCGGGTATAGCACCTAACTCTTTAAACCTAAATGAAACAACATGGCACATATCATTTACTTTTGAGAACTAAGCATTGTGTGCAGAGATTTTGCTGATTTCTCCGTTCCTTCAGTTTTTGTGCTAACATTCCTATGTATAAAACTAGCTTTTACACTATAGGAAAGCATTACCGCGGGTATAGCACCTAACTCTTTAAACCTAAATGAAACAACATGGCACATATGATTTACTTCTGAGAACTAAGCATTGTGAGCAGAGATTTTGCAGCTATCTCCTTTCCTTCAGTTTCGGTGCTAACATTCCTATATCTGAAACTAGCATTTACACTATAGGAAAGCATTACCGCGGGTATAGCACCTAACTCTTTAAACCTAAATGAAACAACATGGCACATATGATTTACTTCTGAGAACTAAGCATTGTGTGCAGAGATTTTGCAGCTATCTCCTCTCCTTCAGTTTTTGTGCTAACATTCATATCTCTAAAACTAGCATTTCCTACATAGGAAAGCATCACAGAGGGAATAGCACCTAACTCTTTAAACCTAAATGAAACAACATGGCACATATGATTTACTTCTGAGAACTAAGCATTGTGTGCAGAGATTTTGCAGCTATCACCTCTCCTTCAGTTTTTGTGCTAACATTCATATCTCTAAAACAAGAGTTTCCTACATAGGAAAGCATAACCGAGGGTATAGCACCTATCTCTTTAAACCTAAATGAAACAACATGGCACATATGATTTACTTCTGAGAACTAAGCATTGTGTGCAGAGATTTTGCAGCTATCTCCTTTCCTTCAGTTTTTATACTAACATTCGTATCTCCAGAACTAGCATTTCCTATACAGGAAAGCATAACCGAGGTAAAGCACCTAACTCTTTAAACCTAAAATAAACAAAATGGCACATATGATTTACTTCGGAGAACTAAGCATTGTGTGCAGAGATTTTGCAGCTATCTCCTTTCCTTCAGTTTTTGTGCTAACATTCGTATCTCTAAAACCAGGATTTCCTATACAGGAAAGCATTAACTCGGGTATAGCACCTAACTCTTTAAACCTAAATGAAACAACATGGCACATATGATTTACTTCTGAGATCTAAACATTGTGTGCAGAAATTTTGTAGCTATCTCCTTTCCTTTAGTTTTTGTGCTAACAAACCTATATCTGAAACTAGCATTTACACTATAGGATAGCATTACCGCGGGTATAGCACCGAACTCTTTAAACCTAAATGAAACAACATGGCACATATGATTTACTTCTGAGAACTAAGCATTGTGTGCACAGATTTTGCAGCTATCTCCTTTCCTTCAGTTTTTGTGCTAACATTCGTATCTCTAAAACTAGCATTTCCTACATAGGAAAGCATAACCGAGGGTATAGCACCGAACTCTTTAAACCTAAATGAAACAACATGGCACATATGATTTAATTCTGAGAACTAAGCATTGTGTGCACTGATTTTGCAGCTATGTCCTTTCCTTTTTTTGTGCTAACATTCGTATCTCTAAAACTAGCATTTAATATATAGGAAAGCATCACAGAGGGTATAGCACCTAACTCTTTAAACCTAAATGAAACAACATGGCACATATGATTTATTTCTGAGAACTAAGCATTGTGTGCAGAGATTTTGCAGCTATCTCCTTTCCTTCAGTTTTTGTGCTAACATTCGTATCTCTAAAACTAGCATTTCCTATATAGGAAAGCATAACCGAGGGTATAGCACCTAACTCTTTAAACCTAAATGAAACAACATGGCACATATGATTTACTTCTGAGAACTAAGCATTGTGCGCAGAGATTTTGCAGCTATCTCCTTTCCTTCAGTTTTTGTGCTAACATTCCTATGTCTAAAACTTGCATTTACACTATAGGAAAGCATTACCGCGGGTATACCACCTAACTCTTTAAACCTGATTGAAACAACATGGCACATATGATTTACTTCTGAGAACTAAGCATTGTGTGTACAGATTTTGCAGCTATCTCCTTTCCTTCATTTTTTGTGCTAACATTCCTATATATGAAACTACCATTTACACTAGAGGATTGCTTTACCGCGGGTTTAGCACCTAACTCTTTAAACCTGATTGAAGCAACATGGCACATATGATTTACTTCTGAGAACTAAGCATTGTGTGCACAGATTTTGCAGCTATCTCCTTTTCTTCAGTTTTTGTTCTAACATTCCTATATCTGAAACGAGCATTTACACTCTAGGATAGCATTACCGTGGGTATAGCACCCAACCCTTTAAACCTAAATGAAGCAACATGGCACATATGATTTATTTCTGAGAACTAAGCATTGTGTGCAGAGATTTTGCAGCTATCTCCTTTCCTTCAGTTTTTGTGATAACATTTGTATCTCTAAAACTAGCATTTCCTATGTCGGAAATCATAACCGAGGATATAGCACCAAACTCTTTAAACCTAAATGAAACAACGTGGCACATATGATTTACTTCTGAGAACTAAGCATTGTCTGCAGAGATTTTGCAGCTATCTCCTTTCCTTCAGTTTTTGTGCTAACATTCCTATATCTGCAACTAGAATTTACAGTATAGGATAGCATTACCGCGGATATAACACCGAAATCTTTAAACCTAAATGAAACAACATGGCACATATGATTTACTTCTGAGAACTAAGCATTGTGTGCAGAGATTTTGCAGCTATCTCCTTTCCTTCAGTTTTTGTGCTAACATTCGTATCTCCAAAACTAGCATTTCCTATAGAGGAAAGCATAACCGAGGGTATAGCACCTAACTTTTTTTTTTTTGTCTTTTTTTTTATTGACTTTGTAATAATATTACATTAAAAATATATATGTGAGGTCCCATTCAACCCCACCCCCCCCACCCCCCCTCTCCCCCAACAACACTCGTTCACATCATCATGACACATCCATTGGATTTGGTAAGTACATCTTTGGTCATCTCTGCACCTCATAGACAATGGTCCACATCATAGCCCATACTCTCCTCCATTCCATCCAGTGGGCCCTGTGAGGATTTACAATGTCCGGTGATTACCTCTGAAGCACCATCCAGGGCAGCTCCATGTCCCAAAGACGCCTCCACCTCTCATCTCTTCCTGCCTTTCCCCATACACATCGTCCACCATGTCCACTTTTCCCAATCCAATGCCACCTCTTCTATGTGGACATTGGATTGGTTGTGTCCATTGCACCTCTAAGTCAAGAGGATGCTCAGATTCCACATGGATGCTGGATGCAATCCTCCCATTTTCAGTTGTAATCACTCTCCATGGTGTGGTGGTTGTCCTTCTTCAACTCCATCTTAGCTGAGTGTGGTAAGTCCAATAAATCAGATTGTAGGTGCTGGAGTCTGTTGAGGTTCAGGACCTGGCTATCACATTGTCAGTCCAGAGATTCAAATCCCCTAAATATATCTTAAACCCCAACGTTAACTGCACCTCCAGCACATTAGCATGAAAGTCTTATGAAGGGAGATCCCATCTGAGTCCAGATTCATCACACATAAACACCATTTCCAAAGAGGGGCCATCTGCCCTGGTAGTTAACCCCATCGGCCATGACCATAACTCTCATGGGTCTCTTTAGCCTTCAAAGGAACCAATATCTGGGGGTTGTATCTGCTTTATCTGTCTCTCTGACTCTGCTCAGTTGTGCATGAGGGCAATCCTTCTGCCAGCCTCCAGACTCTTTTTTAGAAACTCGTAGCCATATAAACTCATTTCTCCTTTCCATTTCCCCCTTACTTTAGGTCAAACAGCATTTTAAAGTCATGGTATTTTATGTAGACATGGATATTCTGCTGATCCGCATTGAACCTTCCATATAAGGTCCTTTTCCAGTTGCATCATCAGTTGGTATTTGATAGTGGTCCCTCGTTGCCAGGGAGGCTCATCCCCGGGTGTCATTTCCCACGCTGGAGGGAAGGCATTGCATTTACATGCTGAGTTTGGCTTCGAGACTGGCCTCATTTGAGTAACATGAAGGCTGACAGGAGGAAATTCCCCAGGCACAATGTTGCTCTAGGCCTTGTTCTTATTTTAGGTTTATCAACTCACAAGCATAGTCATTAGCATCAGGGGCTCACTGTTGAACCCTCACTCCATCCCGGTCCCCGCCGGTGTACCTGGGAGACTGTCGCTGCTCCCCTAGGGACCATGACAGAGCACCACTGGCCAGGATCCCAGTACCCCCCCCCCTGCGTTGGTTTTTAATTGTTGCCACTATGAGTATATCCAATCATTACCATGCACCCTGGACATATGTTCCTTACAGCTCACTGTCAGCCATATATGACCTGTCATTGGTATCCCATACCAGTATCCCTCCATTGCCATTGTTGAAACACTCTGTGATCCAGAACTCCCCGAAATTTGAAGCTCAAATAATGTCATGGTCCCTTACTAGGGAATGGCATATAGCAATGCAACTAACTCTTTAAACCTAAATGAAACAACATGGCACATATGATTTACTTCTGAGGACTAAGCATTGTGTGCAGAGATTTTGCAGCTATCTCCTTTCCTTCAGTTTTTGTGCTAACATTCCTATATCTGAAACTAGCATTTACCGTATAGGATAGCATTACCGCGGGTATAGCACACAACTATTTAAACCAAAATGAAACAACATGGCAAATATGATTTACTTCTGAGAATTAAGCATTGTGTGCAGAGATTTTGCAGCTATCTCCTTTCCTTCAGTTTTTGTGCTAACATTCCTACGTCTAAAACTAGCATTTACATTATAGGAAAGCAATACCACGGGTATATCACTTAACTCTTTAAACAAAAATGAAACAACATGGCACATATGATTTACTTCTGAGAACTAAGCATTGTGTGCAGAGATTTCGCAACTATCTACTTTCCTTGTGTTTTTGTGCTAACATTCGTATCTCGAAAAGTAGCATTTCCTATAGAGGAAAGCATAACCGAGGGTATAGCACCTAACTCTTTAAACCTAAATGAAACAACATGGCACATATGATTTACTTCTGAGAACTAAGTATTGTGTGCAGAGATTTTGCAGCTATCTCCTTTTCTTCAGTTTTTGTGCTAACATTCGTATCTATAGAACTAGCATTTCCCATACAGGAAAGCATAACCGAGGGTATAGCACCTAACTCTTTAAACATAAATGAAAACAACATGGCACATATGATTTACTTCTGAGAACTAAGCATTGTGTGCACAGATTTTGCAGCTATCACCTTTCCTTCATTTTTCGTGCTAACATTCCTATATCTGAAACTAGCATTTACACTATAGGTTAGCTTTACCGCGGGTATAGCACCTAACTCTTTAAACCTGATTTAAACAACATGGCACATATGATTTACTTCTGAGAACTAAGCATTGTGTGCACAGATTTTGCAGCTATCTCTTTTCCTTCAGTTTTTGTGCTAACATTCCTATCTCTAAAACAAGCTTTTACACTATAGAAAGCATAATCGAGGAATAGCAGCTAACTCTTTAAACCTACCAGAAAAACCATTGTACTTATGATTTACTTCTGAGAACTAAGCACTGTGTGCATAGATTTTGCAGATATCTCCTTTACTTCAGTTTTTGTGCTAACATTCCTACCTGCAAAACTAGCATTTACACTACAGGAAAGCATAACCGGGGGTATAGCAGCTAACACTTTAAACCTACCTGAAAAAGCATGCTACATATGATTTACTTCTGAGAACTAAGAATTGTGTGCAGAGATTTCACAGCTATCTCCTTTCCTTCAGTGTTTGTCCTAACATTCTTATCTGTAAAACTAGCATTTCCTATATAGGAAAGCATAACCGGGGGTATAGCAGCTAACTCTTTAAACCTACCTGACAAAGCATCGTACATTTGATTTACTTCTTAGTACTAAGCATTGTGTGCAGAGATTTTGCAGCTATCTTCTTTCCTTTAGTTTTGTGCTAACATTCCTATCTGTAAAACCTGAATTTCCTATATAGGTAACCATAACCGAGGGTATAGCCACTAACTCTTTAAACCTAAATGAAACAACATGGCACTTATGATTTACTTCTGAGACCTAAACATTTTGTGCAGAGATTTCGCAGCTCTCTATTTTCCTTCAATTTTTGGGCTAACATTCCTCTCTCTAAAACTAGCATTTACACTATAGGAAAGCATAACCGGGGGTATAGCAGCTAACTCTTTCTACCTACACGAATAACCAGTGTACATATGATTTACTTCTGAGAACTAAGCATTGTGTGCAGAGTTTTTGCAGCTATCTTCTTTCCTTCATTTTTTGTGCTAACATTCCAATCTCTAAAACTAGCATTTAGCCTACAGGAAAGCATAACCGGGGGTATAGCAGCTAACTCTTAAAATTACCTGAAAAAGCATGGTACATATGATTTACTTCTGAGAACTTAGCATTGTGTGCAGAGATTTTGCAGCTATCTTCTTTCCTTCAGTTTTTGTGCTAAAATTCCTCTCTGTAAAACTACCATTTCCTATATAGGAGAGAATAACCGAGGGTATAGCAGCTAACTCTTTAAACCAAAATGAAACAACATGGCATATGTTATTTACTTCTGAGAACTAAGCATTGTGTGCAGAGATTTTGCAGTTATCTCCTTTACTTCAGTTTTTATGCTAACATTCATATCTCTAAACCTAGCATTTCCTATATATGAAAGCATAACTGAGTGTATAGCAGTTATCTCTTTAAACCTAAATGAAACAACATGGCACGAGTGATTTACTTCTTAGAACTAAACATTGTGTGCAGAGATTTTGCAGCTACCTCTTTTCCTTCAGTTTTTGTGCTAATATTCCTATCTCTAAAACTAACATTTACACTATAGGGAAGCATAACCAGGGGAATAGCAGCTAACTCTTTAAACCTACCTGAAAAACCATGGCACATATGATTTACTTCTTAGAATTAAACATGCGTGCAGAGATTTTGCAGCTACCTCTTTTCCTTTAGTTTTTGTGCAAACATTCCTATCTCTAAAACTAACATTTACACTATAGGGAAGAGTAACAGGGGGTATAGCAGCTAACCCTTTAAACCTACCTGAAAAAGCATGGTACATAAGATTTACTTCTGAGAACTAAGCATTGAGTGCAGACATTTTGCAGCTCTCTCCTTTCCTTCAGTTTTTGTGCTACCATTCATAATGCTAAAACTAGAATTTCTTATATAGGAAAGCATAACTGGGGGTATAGGAGCTAACTCTATAAAACTACCTGAAAAGCATGGTACATACGATTTACATCTGACAACTAAGCATTATGTGCAGAGATTTTGCAGCTATCTTCTTTCCTTCAGGTTTGGTGCTAACATTACTATCTGTAAAAACTATCATTTCCTATAAAGGAAAGCAAAACCAAGGGTATCGCCGCTAACACTTTAACCCTAAATGAAACAACAATGCACAAATGATTTACTTCTGAACTGAACATTGAGTGCAGAGATTTTGCAGCTCTCTCCTTTCCTTCAGATTTTGTGCTAACATTCATAAATCTAAAACTAGCATTTCCTATATAGGAAAGCATAACCAGGGGTATAGCACCTAAATCTTTAAACCTACCTGAAAAAGCATGGTACATATGATTTACCTCTGAGACTAAGCTTTGCGTGCAGAGATTTTGAAGCGGTCTTCTTTCCTTCAGTTTTTGTGCTAACATTCATATGTCTAAAACTAGCATTTCCTATATAGGAATGCATAACCGGAGGTATCACAGCTAACTCTTTAAACCTACCTGAAAAAGTTTGGTCCATATGATTTACTTCTGAGAACTAAGCTTTCTGTGCAGAGATTTTGCAGGCATCTCTTTTCCTTCAGTTTTTGTGCTCACATTCCTATCTCTAAAACTAGCATTGACACTATAGGAAAACATAATCGAGGGTATATCAGCTAACTCTTTAAACTTACCTGAAAAAGCATGGTAAATATGAATTACTTCTGAGAACTAAGCATTGTGTGCAGAGATTTTGCAGCTATCTTCTTTTCTTCAGTTTTTGTGCTAACATTCCTTCTGTAAAACTAGCATTTCCTACATAGGAAAGCATAACTGAGGGTATAACCCTTAACTCTTTAAACCTAAATGAAATAACATGGCACATAAGATTTACTTCTGAGAACTAAGCATTGTATACAGAGATTTTGCAGCTATTTCCTTTCCTTCAGTTTTTGTGCTAACATTCATATCTCTAAAACTAGCATTTGCTATACAGGAAAGCAGAACCGGGGGTATAGCAGCTAA